>NW_009954303.1:813029-828634 GCF_000747805.2 Chaetura pelagica
CGGCGGAGAGGAGCCCCGAGCCGCCCCGGCCACCCCGACGGCTGCTTCCTGGTGTTGCTTCGGAGCGGTGGAAGAAAAAGAAATTTGAAACACTTGATGCTTCCTTGTTTTTGGAGGGGGAGGGAAATTTTTATTATGTCAGATTCTATTTTATATGTAACTTGAACTGCCTATGGGAACACTGGTGTATGAAGACTTATTTTTGTACAAGAAACCTTATAGAAAAGGGGTGATGAGATGGTTCTATTTTTTAGCAAGTCGTATTCTCTTGTTCTTGAACACTGCCAGCTAGAATGTTTTGGGAACATACACAGCTTAGTAAAAAGGTGGGGTTTTTTTCCTCTCCGAACACTTCAGTGAAAGACTGTAAAGTTACCTTGTGTCTTAATGTGGTGTCTGAGTTTGCCTGGTGTGAAGGTCCACTCCTGTGAAAATTGAAGTTGTTGTTTTATAAATAAAGATGTATTTGAAGGCATTTTATATGCACTTGCTAGGATTTCTTAAGTTGTACATATGCAGTTTTTAAAAGAGTATCATATTTTATGTAAATTGACTTTATAAATAAAAATCTATTTATAAATGGCTTTAGGGCTCTAAGATGTGTGTTTGCCAGAAAGGGACATTCGAATTGAGGGGAGAGCCTGTATTTCTGCACCAGGTTTCATGTGTAGAAGGGAATAAGGAGCCAACACAGCTTAACCTTTGGGCTTTTTTACCCCATTCAAGTTTTATGAAGTCAGCACTTGGTGCAAGAACTGTAGAGATGATGTGTGGGGAGATGCAGATGTGTACAGGAGACAAGGCAGGTTCAGTGCTGGCACCTCCTTCCCTGGATATGCAGAAGGTGCTACAGGCTGTGCTGCCCTTGCCTACAGTGCTGGGAGAGTCACAGGGAAGTAAGTAAGGAGGGAAGTGGGTGTCTGAGGTGGTTTTATTTTTTCCTGGGAGTTAGGTTGGGATGCCTTTAAGCAGGGGAGCAGCATCTCTGAGAACTGTGTTGTCATTCAAAAACCATACATGACCAATGGTGTCCCACTCTGGCCTACTTTAATTTTGGCTGCATGTACGTATACTTCATCTAAAGGCAAAATAACATTGATTGCTTCTTAGCAGCTGTTGTCAGAGACTTCTAAGCTCTGTCTGTTACTTTTGGGAACATGCAGGAGACCTGCTTCAGTGGAGGTGAGCCAGAGGTAAGACTAATTGCTGTCAAACAAAGCACAGTGATGATGGCATGAAAAACTACAGCAAAGGCTGTTACTTCCCTTAAATAGCTCTACTGAATGTTACTAGTCAAATGGAGCAACATGGGCTGGCCCACAGAATACGCTGAGCAAACACAAAGCAGAAAGGGTTATTTAAGTTGACCTACTTTGCAGGAACCCTATGTATCATCTCTCTGCTGCATTAGTACTAGGAAGGTAGAAGTTTTCAGGAGTATGATCACTTAGCAGTGCCAAATTCAGCAGTTGCAGTGGATGTTCTGTAATCCAGAGCTATAAGAATATTCCATATACATTATTCCATTTGAAAAGCGAGAAAAAAAACCCATGGGAAAATGCAGGCTCTAACAGCAAGTAACATTTAGGAGTCTGCCAGCAAGAGCAATAGTTATTGTGCTTCGAATTCGCTCCCTAATCACAGTTGCTCTAATAAACAGGCCCTTTCAAAGGCCTGGGGAACTGAAGTGCTTCTTAAATTGCTACCCAAGGTTTTGCCACATATGCCTCCTCAGCAGCCCCACAGGTACAAGTGAGAGCTGTGAGCTGACCTGGGTGTTAAGTGATCTGTTACACTTAGCAGCAGCAGATAGGGCTGGGGGAGGGGGAAGGAGGTGGTTGACACGGTGCCTTTCCCCTGTGGGGGTTTTAAGGTATTAATCCTAAGAGATGATCTCCAGAAATTCAGTCAGGCATAAACCCATTCAGATTCCCACATTTTTCTTCTCAGCCTAAACCAGTATGCCATATTTTCCAAGCTATTGAGAAAGCAGGATGGCTGCCGTTATCTACACAAGTGTCCCATTATGGCAGAATGCATTTGTTTGGAGTGTTTTACTACTGCTTGGCAGGGTGTTTGTTTTCCTTCCTTAGCAGCACTGATCATTTTCGTATTTCCAAAAGCAATGTTTGGCTCTCAGTCAGGTAACTCCCAGCATCATTACTAGACTCATCAGATCATCTAAGATACTGTTGCAGCAACAGTAAAGCAGCATTAACTGTAGCCATATTGGCAAGAAGTTAGCTGTGAACAGTTTTCACTTAAGCAATATTAATATTAGGAAAAAAATAAAATAAAAGAGCTCAGTCAGCATCACAAGCTCCCTTAATGCTGCCAACCAGTGAGTAAAAGCTAAATAAGGGTACACCAGGAACGTCCAATGTACTTTGAAAAAAGACCCAAGGTTTTAATCATTCTGCCCTTCTAAGAAAGCATTAGGAAGGATACAAGGTAGGTCCTTTGGCAGTTGCTGAGACATCAGGTACCTTCAACCAGCCCAGCTCCCTTCTCTTCAGCTGAAGCCACCTGAAAACTGCTTGGACCAAGGTGGAAATGTTCCTTACCATAAAAGTTCACTGCTAGACCTGTCTGCTCCACTTAAGCAAAATATTGCCAGAGCAAAGGCTTGGGGATCAAAGTTCCCTGACTGTGAGAATCACGTGCAAGCAACAGGAGCAACACCAGACTTGTTTTCTCAGCCAAATGCTTCCTCTGCTTGGAGAAGCCACCTCCATCTGATGGTTGGACCTTCAGTGGTTCAGTTAGCTGGCATTAATCAAGAGCTGCAGTGGGGTCTTCTAGGAAGCCTGGATACCTGCCTGAACTGCTACCCAAAACACTCGTAGCACACGGGTGGGGAATGTCTCAGATGAGCACGTCATTTCTTTCAAGTTCTATAACTGGAAATTCAGTGCCTAAAATGGAAATGTCATCTTCCCAGGAAGAAACAGAGCTTGAAGGTACAGGGCTGCAGTAGAGTCAGATTCAGACAGGAGAAATAAGCTGAGTAGTTCTGAGAATTGAGAAACTCCCCCCCAAAAACCAAAACAGTCTACCTTGGAGAACAAACCCAAGGCAGCAGCAAGCTGAGGGCACCTGAAGGCACAGGCTTGTCAGTGTGCAGCTACAAGACACACTTCTGCAAACCTCTCATGTCTACATCCACCAGCAGGTTCCCATTTTCCTGTGCCATGCTTCGCAGGTCACAGAAATGTCTAATGAAGCAGAAACAAGCTTCAGGATGGTATCAGGATGAGCTATCACCCTCCTTGGGCTGAAAGAACCCTTCAGTTTTCAGCTACCATCCCTTCCCTTGGAATTGCTCATGGTGAAGCTTTGCTTGTTACCCAAAGCACATAGTAAAAATAGTTCCTTGCAATGAACCATGCATTATTGCACGGCAGTGTTTAAATGATGCTGTCACCCCTCATGGGCAACCTCAGGCTCAGCTCCATAGCTACACTCCTTCCAAATGTCTTGACATGTTATTAAAAAGTAATTTTGCAGGAAAGGGCCCTGCAGGCTGCTTGAAGGCTTGTGCACCACAAGAAGCACTAGGAAGCAGGCAAGGGAGGTGCCCTGCAGCATCTCCCCAGCAGCACGGCATTGCTGGTCCTTCTTGCAGGGCAAGTGGCTGCAGCAGAGCCCCAGCACTGCAGGGGTCTCCAGGAGAGCACTGCCTTGGAGCACATGAAGAGGTAAGAGTCCACGGAAAAAGGGCTTTCTCTTGTTCCTACCACCACCAGCTTTACCACAGATCCTCCTGCAGACAACAGCAGACAGGCAGTTAGTTTCAATATATAAAAACTCACTTTCACATTAACACCTTGTAAAGATCTTGTTACAGAGCAAGTGCAGCAGGCAGCGAGTCAAGCTTCTGCACATCAACTTACTTCTGCCTCCCCTCGAGTCTGTGAGGAGCAGCTGCCAGGAATATACTTGTCCTGCCAGCCTTTGGTCTGCCTACCAAGGCTTTTTGCCTGCCGTGGTTTGTGGGCAGACAACTGTGTGCTAAGACTAGTCCCGAGGTCATTTCACTCTTTTCATGCAGGTCACAGAATAGCTGGCTAACAGTAACAATTTTCAGTCATTTCTTATCTGGATTGGATGTGGTCCAGCAGGCTGGGAGTGTGTGTAGCTAAGAGGGCAAGGCAGCCCCTTCCTTGCATAATCAATAGCAGGCAGAGCTGGCCTGGCTTTGTCCAGTTCAGGCAACAGCCAACAAAGATTCAGTTTTCTTTCCAGAAACTACCATCAAGAAAACATCACCCAAAGGTGTATCTGGGAGTAACGGGGCTAACAATATTAGAGCAGCACCAGCTGTCAGCACAAGTTAATGTTACACCCTTAGGAAGGTGTAAGGGAGTATAAAAATTACTTAAAATCCTGGGGGCACCATGAACCCTGGGCTCATTTTGAGCTGTGTGCAGGCCCTGGCACACAAGAACAGAGGACCTCCACCACGTGCTTTCAGAGCATCCCTTGGGACCTCACCGTGGGTCTTCTCAAGCTGATCCTTGGGGTTTGATATTTGGAGAAGTGAGTCGAGTGAGGGCCTGGAGAGATTTACACTTACTGGTGTTTGGTCTTTTTATTTTGATCCAAATAATTTCTTCCATCCATTATTTTCCCATAATAAAGATCTACTGAGGAAGAGGCTAATGCTAGTATGAGAATGGGAGAAGTGGCATAGCTAGGGCACTTCCCAGTAAGAGGGGCTGCTTTGCAACTCTGCTGTCACCAGCATCACAAGGGGAACATTGAAGTGGACCATCAGAATCCTTAGCTTAGGGAAAGTGTGGCAAAAACATCAGAACTGGAATTTCTGCTGTATTTCAGGTGGAGATTCTCCACTGCTCTTGAGAGTCTACAGTCAGCCAGAAATCATTGTTCAGATCAGGATGAACGAACCCTAATTTTCTGCCAGTGCTGCCTGCTCCCTCACTCCTGTTGTTGCCTTGCTTTTGTCCCAGGACACAACAAGAGGGCAAAAGAAAAACTGAAGTGGCACATACAAGTCCTAGCATGGCTGTGCTACATACAGGTGAGGCAGGAGAGAGATCCTCAGAGGATCTCCAGTCAGCTAGTAGGCTCCAACACCAGCATCCACACATGATGAGCAGGAAAAACCCAAGACAAGACAGCCATTTATTATCTGCCCAAGTTATCAGTGTTGTTTTACAATGGAGGAGAAATAAACAGTCATGTAGAGGAACAGGGAAATGAAAAGGAGAAACGTGCAAGAAAGTGGTCAGCACTGGAAGGTACAGTGCATTAAATTAAAGCAATAATCACAGAGAGATGACTACAAGTATTAGTCTTTGACCCCCCCAGCCCTATAAACACTTGTGTTTATGGGTAGATGTTAGTAAGATCAGAGATACAAAGAGCAGAAAAGGAGAAGCTTCTGGTAAGAAGATTGTTTGGCTGCAGGGACCAGGGCAGTGCTCCAAGCTTTGACCTACAAGCATCCACCTTGCTGCTGCAGAAGCCTCAGTTCTCTCCCCTCTTGATCTCTTGATCTCCTTTCATCTCCTGGCCTCAACCCCACTCCTTAAAGCCTACAATACAATAGTTATCCAGTCACCAGACTCAGTAAATTGTGCTTGCTTTTTAAGGTGGGTTTTTTTTGCTTTGTTTTGGTTTTTTTTTAAGGGGAAGAAAAAACAACAGAGAGAGAGACATGATAGCCTCAAGGGGAGTTTTCTGTTAAAGTCACTGCCAAAAGAATGACCAATTTGTAAATGATATGTTGACATTTTTATAACACAGCAAGTATCTTTCCTTTGAGTGAAGCACTTCGAGATTTTTTTATTATTTTTTTAAGAAAAAGATGAATTTTGTTAAATACTAGGAAGAAGTGCTGCAATACTGTAACATGTTTTCCCTTTCTCCATGTTTCCCACTTTCACACACACAATTCCTTCAAGGCTCCACAAAGGAGCCACAGTCCCTTTAGCATAACTATATGCAGGAAGAGCAGGTGAAACCCACTAGGTAAATACAAATCTAGTTTAGAAGTATTAGTAAATACCATCATCCTCTTACCAGCACCATACCTGCAAGGCCCTCCTCACAGGCTGCTGGCTCCCACAACCCAGCACCAGCCTGCCTTTGGTGTGGGCTTGTTTATATGGCAGGGAAGCCCTGGCCAAGCACCTGCATGCCATTCCTGGCCAAGGGGACACTGTGCCAGCCAGCAGGCCCCTATCACTGCTTCTCCTTGCCCAGGAGACACGCGGCACCAGAGCGAGCTAGGTAACCGGGAGGGTGAAATGGGCTTTAAGCAGCTTGAAGTTTGCAGCTCATGCTGTATTTGGGTCTGATTTGGACAGAGGCAAGGATGGGGATCACATCTTGGTGTGTCCTGGCATGGTTCTCCACCATGTCCTTGCCTGAGTCCCCCAAAATCCCTCTCCAGCAGCCTGGATGGCTGGCCCCTCAGACTGCATCCCCGCATGCTGTACAGACCTGGGATGATACTGAGATAGTTCATACCCTTTGGTCTTGCTAGAGGACAGCCAGTACAGAGGGGTGAGAGCAGACAGTCTTTTGAAGTGGGAAGACCACAAAGCTCATTTAGGATGCATACACCACCAAAAAACCCCAACCACCAGACAGTAATAGCTTCAAACCAGTGCTGACTGGAGTTGAAAACAGCAATGTATTGGCAGAAAAACTAGCACTTAAGCCAAGTTCAGACGTGGTGTAAGCTGAATTTTACTCTGTTTACAATGCTGAAGAGAGCTAATGGTTGCTGGCAGGCAAGTCTTGCCTTTAAAGAGAAGCACACAACTTGTTACATGGACCTCTGAGCACTCTTTCAGAGCCAGCAGAAATCATAATCAACTGCCTCTGTGTAGCAAAACCTACTGGACTGGGGCCTGTTCTTGTGAGCGAACCAGGCACCTGCAGTGAACTGCCACCTTCCCATCCCAGCTTCTCACCACTGGCAGCCTCGACCCAATGAAGTACCATCATCCCTGTGTCTGTGCACCACTGCATGGCTGCATCCTTGCACAGGACACGATACCCAGGTCTTGCAGCTGCTGGCTTCACCCCCTGTGGCAGGCAGTCACTACTGAGACAGCAAGGAGCAGCTTAGGCATCACTGAAGGAGCTCAGCAGAGGCTGCTTCATCCCAGCAGAAAGCCATGATGGCTGGGTGGATTAGCCCTGGCTCCAGAGTGAGCTTCTGCACAGAGGGGCAGTGGGTCACCATCCTCACCTGCATGAACAGAAACAATCTAAACAGCTGCATAGCTCTTCCCTAGCAAACTGATATAAGCAAGAAGAGTTTAGATAAGGGCAAAGTAAATTTATTTTGTTAATTTATTCATGTCCATTTAGATTTGTTTTGTTCTGTTTTAAAAAGTGAGTTGAGAATTCTGTTGGAGAGTTAAAATTCACTTCCAGCATTGCTTGTTAGCAAGTGAGAAAGCAAGTAATCAACTTACAACTAAGTTCTGAGCTGAGCATTATGGAAGCTTTTTGTTCACAAGAACTGATCAAGTTATTTATTAAAAATAAAGGAAGTGGAGAATTTGTTGCTGATTTCTTTCCCCTGATAACTCTTTGTCTGAATTGAGATTTTTTCCATAGAGGTTTTTTTCTTCAGTAATGGAATGCAGTGAATAAGAAGCATTTTAGAAGTGCAGCAGTTGTGTTACTAAATTATCCATTTCAGGAGCCATTTGATGGAACAAATTTTAATTAAAAAGTGTTAAACACTTTATTGATATCTCTAAAGTTCTACATGCCCAAAATGTAGAATAGACTGTTTACCGAAGCAAAGACTCAAATTTGGGTCAAGATATTTTAAGATTTCAGTTTTCTGGAAATTTTGAAGGACCTCTGAATTGCAGTATTAAAGTACAGCAACAACATCTGGGCTACCAGAAAAATCCTGGTCTGTGCCTCTATCTTTAAAAAGTGCTAGCAAGTCCATGCCAGAAAAAGCTGAAGACTTAGCTGAAGACTTGAAGGTTGGAAGAACTAACAAGTGGTGGGGGGTTGGTTTTTTTGTGCTCACTGCATGTCTTGACTTGAGGCAGAAGGACTTCGGACCTTCTTCCTCACTGATGATCTAGAAATGTCAAGGAGATTCAAGCCAGGAAGGAGCCTGGGCATGTGAGGGGCAATGCCCCAGGCTGCAGCTACCCCCATGGCAAGATATTGCCCTGAGTAAGCCCCTTAAGAGCAGTTGGGGGAACCTGCAGAGGTGCAGATGCATGGGACAGCTTGTCCTCAAAGTCCTGCAGCCATGAGGGTAACCTGCATGCTCCAGGTTTATGCTCCCAAAGCACCTCAGAGAGCAGGAGTCCTCATGGTGTAACAGCCCCAAACACCCTCTGCCTGGGATTCAGCCCTGCCATAGCATTTGCAGCCCACGGCTTGCACCCTAAGACCCTGCTGAAACACAAGCATCATGGCTGGTGTGCAGGGAAGGGTTCTCCTCATAGGCTTTCTAAGCCTGTTTTTCTCTGCTGCTGCCTTTGGTCTTCCTTTTCCCACCACTATTTAGATTAACTTTGCATCATGTATCACCACACTTGCTTCCTTGGTGCTGTCACCACAGGAGAAGGAGCTGGAAAAGGGAGGTGGAGCAGGGGAGCGAAGGAAAGAAAGAGAATTGGAAAAAAGGGAAGAAAGTGAGAGGCTGGGGGGTGGGGAAGGGGGAGGAAGGGCTTGAAAGGGCTGTGGGGGGACGGGGGGCAGGCTGGCCTCAAGCTGCCCTGCATTGTGCCTGGCTCTATCCATCTAAATAAAGGGACTGCCCTGACTTGTGTCGCAGCTGGGAGAGGTTTTGTTGCCTTTTGGGTTTTTATGTTGTCCCTTCCCCCTGTTTGCTTCCCCTCCTCTCTTCCACCCCCTTTCATCCAGACTGCATCAAAAGTACCCCTGGCTCCTCGGGGCCTTCCCGCCCCCTCCCTGCAGGCACAACATCCCCTTTTGTGGCCACCACCGAAGCAACATTTTCTGCCTCCTTATCCACGTTTACCCCCACACCCCTGGTTAAATAAACCCTGGGGTGAGGGGAGGGTGGCAGCTGGGAGGGAGAGTGTCCACTGGGATGGTGGCAGCCCCGGGGCAGATGTGTCCTTTTGCACCCTCGCTTGCCCCGGGGAGGCAGGGGTGGCACCAGGGGCATGAGCATGGGAATATTATTAGGGCTGGCTCGTGCCTTGGGGTTGATAAGCCTGCCCAGCATCCCACAGGGAGCCAAGGGGTGCAGAGAGCTTTTTCAGGTTTGGCCTCAAAAGAGAGGACATCCCCTTCTCCACCTTATATAAATGCTCATAGCAGCCACCCCTGTGTGAGGAGGGACAGCCAGGTTTGAACTGGAGTGGCTGAGGGCACTCAGGCATGGGCACGTGGGGCTCTGAGGAGGAAACATCCAGACACAGCCTGCACCTGGGATGTTTGCTGCGGGAAAAAAACCCCACATTTATGGGTCTGGGCACAGCAAGAGCCTACCCACAGCTTATCCTGCTGTGCCTGTGGGCTGCTCTCTTCCCTGCTGGCTTTTCTCCCCCTGCACTTTTTCCCCTTTGGTTCCTGCTGGTTTATCGATCTTTATTAGTCTCCACTTGCTTTGGCAGAGCTCAGTCACCTGTTGGGGCTGTGGCCCTGCATGGAGGCTCCACCTTTGCTGGCTGCAAGGGATGGTGGTGCAACTGGGTCCCTGCAGTGAGCACCGCAAACAGTCCCACCACTCCTCTCATTTCCAGGTCACTTAAGAAACACACTCTGTCCTACCAGCCCTTTGGTTCACTGCAGGCAGTTAGGCAGTGCAGGGCACCTTGCTTTCCTACTTCCCAGGCGGGGATGAGTCTGCCCATGGGAAACTGAACCCGCCGTTGCAAGTGATGGCAACAGCATTAGATGTGGTGAAGGAGGTGGTGCTGTTCACAAGTGTTTCCCATGGGGTTATTTTTCTCCTGGAATAGGGTTTAAGCATCCATCACAGAAGGCTCTCCCGGCAAAGGTGTTTCAAAATGATGCCCTGGGTCTGGTGTAGCTCTGCTGGAGAAGCAAGAGGCACATGGGTCTGCTGACCCGGAGGCAGGCCAGCTTGATGCTGCCTAGGCTGATTGCCTGGAGCTAAAGCTCTGCATCAAAGGCAGTTGGCCTTTTTCTCCAGGGTACTTAACAGGCCTCAGGATTTCAGAGAGGTGGATAACCCCTGCACTCTGAAGATTTTATGATGCATATTTTCTTTCAGAAACCTGTGAGCAGCTCTCAGCTTTGAGCCTCACATTTCCTATGCCCCCAGCCCTGTGTGTGTCCCTGAGCAATCACAAAGACTCAATACAGTGCTCCAACAATGAAATCCCAGTAAAAGCCCTTATTCTGCAGGTTTGATGCTCTCAGGTCTTGACATTAAACTGGCCATGCCTCTGCTGAGCTCTGCTCTGGATGTGCATGCTGGCTGCCCTGGAAAGCCAGGGCATGAACACCTCTTGTCCCCAGGGCATATGGGGACATCAGAGCAGGCTTGGGTAGCTCACCCTGGCTGAGCATCTGACTCATGTTTCTTCACCATCTTTATTTGTAAAGGGGAAGCTCAGATCCACATGGTGCCCCATATTGTCCAAAACGTAGAACTCTCCACCCCAAAGTCCTTGTCTCCATGTGTTTCAGATCCTATTTTGGCTGCCCAAGGTGATACAGTCAGATCCTAAATTAGCGTCTTATAATCTAAATTGAATTTAGACCCAGAAAATCCCCTGCTTTCAGATGTTTCTGGTTACACAATAACCCTGGCTCTCCTTCTCAGAGGAGTGAAATGGCAGGATTTTGAAATTCCTTGTTGGTTCATGTTTGCATATAAATGCTGATTTTATCTTTTCTGTACACAAAGTAAACACAAAGCTGTTTTACAATAATGTTGCCGTTGAAACATGCACCCAGGATGGCAAAACAACCCTGACTTAGAGATGTTTCCAGGCTCAAGGACCATGCCTCCCTTCAGACAAAGAAGCCGCCTGCTCCCAGATGCCCAGCCCACCCTCATCCCTGCTGACGCAGTTCAACAGCCAGATTTCGTAAGGCAGGAGTAAGATCCACAAGGAGAAGCAAAGCAGTGATGGGAAAAGATGTCAATCCACCCAGGCTGCCCAAGCCAGTGAGCAAGCCTAAGTGCTTGGAGGTGAATTTTTCCATAGGTTCTTGTGAGCCACAGAGCAGGCTGGAAGTGCCCAGACCCACTGCAAGTGGGCAATGATGGCACTCACTTCAACAGGGACTTATATATATTATATATTTTTAAATGCTGGTCTACAAAAGGAATGTAATTTGGATTACAATAGGGGCTTAAAGTAATGTAGCTGTTGCTGATTCACTCTCTGGGAGGAAACTCATTATAAGACATCCTTTTCATGAGAGGACTAAATGCAGTCTAGGACAGGAGCAAAGAGAAAGGAAGAGGTGCTGCTAGGAGGAGGTAATTGACATTAAGTAAGCTAATTCAGCATAATTTCTGACTTACAGAGCCCTACCTGGAGATGATAGACATCTCTATTTTAAAAACATCCATGTCCACAAGCCTGATAGCCTTAGTTATGAAAGAAATATCATAAAATCAAAGAAACACATATTTTCTGGTTATTTCTCCTCTGTCAGTGGTTGTTGTGGAAACTCCATTTGAAAGTCAAGAGGCTCTGGTGAAAGAGGTGCTCTTGGGTGCAAAGAGAGAGGATAAAACTCCAGCCTAAATATCTTGCTTCAGCCATCTAAGAGTGTGGTATCTACTTGAAGTTAGTCATTTGACTAGTCATCTACTTTAATTGCCCATGAAGACAGAGGCAATTTCTGAGAGCAATTCAGTCTGCTTGGTGTAAGATGACTGTTTTACATAGGACCAACTGCCCCTGGGTGATGCTTGTCCCTACTGACAGCTGTAGGTGGGTCTGTGGTGAGGAGATACATCATCTGTAGCCAGGTTTAGGTGGTCATGGGTAGATTAGTTGCCTCCTGCCCTATATACCTGAGTGCTCATGGAGGCTGAAGCACTTTGCCCCATCCAAGAAGTCATCTCTGAAATGACAGGTATTCAGCCCAAGGTTCACTGAAATCCAGGCTGCTGTAGCTTTCAGTGGCCTTTGCATTGTGTCTGTAGTAAGGTATCTGAGGCAGTGTCAGAAATGGACCTTGCTTTATTGCTGGTGGTCACCATATCTGATCTACAACATGGATCAGACTGAAAAAGCCTACCGTCTCATCCGTTGGCTATCAGGCCTTCATCTTTAAATGGTACTAAATGCATTCAGCAAAAGCTGGATAATGTGTTCTTCATGTCCTAGCAGTCATACAGGATTCAAATGCTATTGCCTTTCGCGTTGCAAGAATGAAAGCTAAAAATGTCACACAACTGTCTCATGTGAAACAACTAATCTGTAGGGTATTTCTGTTAGAAACCTCACTTTTCTTCTTGTTGCTTCGGACAAGAGGCTTAGAGGGATTGCACACATTCTTGAGGCACTAACTCCTGTGGCCAAGGCCAGGGGTTTCAAGAGGTGAGATGAAGAAGATAACTGAGAAATGTCAGATCATTTAGCGACATGAGTTGTCCTGCAGCCATGTCAGAAGCGGTTGCAGTGGGACAAGAAAACCACCCCAAGCCTCCTGGTACAGCTTCTCATACCTCTGCAGCAGAAATCACAGCTTGTTTCCCTAAAGCAGCCAGCTGCATTGCAGCCCTGCTGCAAGCCCTCACTATCATTTGCAACCAGGTAGTTAAAGCTGATGCAAATTTCATCACTACAGACAGAGCCTCATCTTGTCTAGAAATGTACACATCAGTTAGGACCAGAATGCAAGAAAAAGTACATCAAATTGTCAGGAATGATAGAAGATTCACATGCTGCTATCCCATCTCTAAATGTTGTCACTTGCCCACACAAGGTCCTCACTGGGCCTCACTTGGGTGGCTTTTACTGCCTTAGTTGTTCCTATAAAAAAAAATAAAAATCAGATAGATTTCAGTCCATAAAGAAGATGGAAACTGTTAATTGACTTATGGCTCTGAGACGAGCACACCCCTAACTTGCCCTGAGCCCTCCTACTTGCCAGAATCCCAAAACTGATCCCTCCCCAAAAATCACAAGGAATTTTGAAGGGCTGGAGAGACCTTCACCTCCCTGCCTCCACTTCTGGCCTTTGCCTCACAGGAAGGCATGTATACACCACACAGTGAGTGAAGGGACAGACACACTTCTTAGCCTTTAAAGAAGCCCTATTATATATATTTTCTGTAGGCGAGCAGATGTGGCAGCTGTCTCCCAAACCACCCTGGCTGGGTGTCAGTGCTCATGCCCTGATATCCTCTCCTTGTTCCTGCAGCCCCCCTGGAGCTCCTGCCGTTACCTTCAGCGTCTCTGGGCAGTGATTGATGGTGCCCATCAATCAGGCACTGCTGCAATGAATGCGGCAGGCAGTTTGTGATTAACCTTGGGGAACCTTGTCTCCCTGCTCCCCCCTGGCCATCCATCCCTCTCTGGAGTCCCCTACTGAGATTATCGGGTGAAATGAGGTGGCATGGGTCTACAGGGGCCCTGGACAACAGGGTCTTTTCACATTGAAATGGTGAGGTTATGGGCCCTGGAGAACAGGGTCTTTTCACATTGAAATGGTGAGGTCTCAATCACTCCTTTGAAGTTAGTTCTGCAGGGGTAAAAAAACCCAGCAAACCCCAGTGCTTCCTTCAGGAATGCAGGAGGGAACCAGGATTGGGATAGTCGAGGTGAGTGGCAACACCAGTGCCAAAAGAAGCCAGCTTGCTTGCCTTGTGCAGGATGTGAGGTTTATCTGGAGAAAGTGTCAAATCATGGGGCAATTATCAAGCTTCTCTTGACCTCTCCTTGTCTTCCCTCCTGTCTTGGTAGTATCAGGAGAACCTGGCTCTGTTAGTGCTCTCTCAACAGAGAACAAAACACAGCCCTTGCTTTCAAGAAAGGAGGGCAATGATTTCTTAGTCTATCACAATGCTATTGAATGGCCTTGTTCATTCTTGTCACTGGAAAGGGGTGGAACAGGAAGGGGTCCCATCTCTACCTAAGCCAAGTGCTTATATTTGGGGCTGCTGGGCTGAACTCAGCCTGACGTCCTTGCGCACACCAACATGACCTGCCCCAGTGCGGCACAGCGCCCCTCGTGCGCTGCCAGGACACAGAGTGTCTGGAAGAAAACAAGTCTCTTGTGTATTTTTCAGGTTCCTGGTTTAAATGGAGGTGCTGGCCGGAGGTTGGCCCAGCCCCAGCAGAGTGCATGGGGCTCCTAGACACCACAGCTTGGCACACTGCAGCAGGCTGAGGAGGAAAAGCTGACAAGACCGTTTGAACTACACCTGCACTTAACACCCGGCATTTCACTGCCGTGCTCCACGTTAACACAGCGTATTTTCTTCTTAAAGGTGTTCAAGGCCAAGGGTTACACCTCTGGGTGAGATGGTTTGCTTGCCTGCCTGCTGGTGTGGTGGCAGCTCATTGCTGGGGTTGGCATTTCTCAGGCAGACCAGGCTGTCGCTCGGGGCGAACAGCCAACAGGTCACACTGCGGCTGCAGCAGCAGGGGAGTGTGTGGAGCAGCCAGCACTCTCAGTACAGACCAACCCAGGGCTTGTAATCCCAGGAGGGAAGCTCTGGTGGGAGAGATCATGTTCTGGCAGGTGGGATGCACTTCTTTCCCTCCTCCAAGACTCCTTAGCGCTCCCTCATTTGCTTATAATCATCAAGAGGCTTTGTTGGTAGGAAATAAAGCCGCATGTGCTCCCATTAGAGGCCCACGGGCCCTTTTTTGGTCTTGTCCCTTGCTGATAAGTATGCAAATTAACAAACGAACTTCAATTAATAGCCAAATCCCTTTCAAGAAAGAGCCTCATGCTTGAGCATTTCTGAGCAAGGTTTTACCAAATATTTGCCTCTTATTTGAATGGAAATTATGAACATTTTGAACTGTGTTATTCATATATATATGTGTGTATATATATATGTCTGTATATATGCAGTCCTGTATGCATGCAAATGTTTGTACATCCAGTTGGTGTTTTCATGCTCAGGAGGAAGTTGCTTTGCTTGTGCATTTTAGGGGAGCCACTTGGGTTAGCATCAATTCAGGGAACGGCCTACAGCATTAACTAGTTTTATATTCTACTCCAGCCACCCCAGCCCTCCTCCCCCCAGACTGTGGGTGCTTCAAGGGTGCCATGGGGCTGAGCCATGGGGCTGAACCTTGCAGGTAAGCACTGGTGAGGAGTGAGCTGACTTGCTGCCCAGGGAGCCTGCAGAAGAGGCTGGAAAAGAGAGGCCAAACTTCACCATGGCACCCAGGGAGGTGTGGCAAGGCAGAAAGAGTGCACAGCTATTAAGATCTCCCTTGAAATGTTATTAAATAATATTTTGCTGCTGCAGCACGACAGGTGTGGAGGCGCAGGCAGGTAAACACAGCCCGGAGCAGGGCAGCCTGCCAAGTCTGTTTCCTTACATAAATCTCTCCACTTCAAGGTATGCAATTAATCCCGGCTCCAGCCTCCATTCACCACAGACCTTCTTTGTACACATGATGTATTAATCACCAGAAAGGACTTCAGCACCTCTGCTATCATTC
>NW_009954303.1:828906-836108 GCF_000747805.2 Chaetura pelagica
TTCTAGGACCAGCAGAGACCCAAGGATGTGGTGGCAGAGGTGGGTTGGCGAGGGCACCTCACACCAGACAGCCAGAGGACGAGCGTGCACGTGCGTGTGCGTACACACACGTGTGGCTGTGCACACCTCTCTGCCATGTTACGGTGTGCTGTGGCCCATCTGATGCTGATTTTGCCAGCAGTTCTCCTGTTTCACTTTTCCTGGAGACAACGGATGTTAATAAGTAACAGCTCCCCACCCTGAATTTTACAGGGGTGATTACAAAAACTTCTCATTAAAAAGCCAGGAGGACAGCAGATCACCATCAGGAAGCCTGAGCCTGCAAGAGCCTGCATGTACCTCTGCATCCCCAGTGTACCCAGGTGGCCAGGCGAGCTGCTGCCCTATCTCCTGCATCTCCCGGAGGAGAGGGCACGGCTGGCAGACTGGTGGAGCCTGCCCACACCACACCAATCCCCAGAACCCCCGTCCTGGCCCCGTTTTGACAAGTCCGAACCCTTTGTGCTGCCCCGGGTGAGGTCTGCTGGGAAACACCTCTGGGGCCACTGCAATGCCCAGCTTGGACTGAGAACCTAATGTGGCCAGGCAGCTGGAGTGTCAAGACCCTCCTATTTCTCCTTACATTCCCGGTTTTGCCCTCCACAATGCCTGCTGTGTATGTTTTGCACCCCTTTTTGAACAGGCAGCAACAAAACCATGGGAATTACATGCTCTCCCAGACCCTGGTGACAGCTCTTACGGCCCCTCCAGTCCACAGTTCCCCAATAAGCCCTGCAGCAGAGCAGGACATTTCTTGGAGGTGCAGACCATTAGGAGGATGGTAGGATGAGGCCAAGAAGGAGTCACCTGAGTGCCAGCCTTGCTTGTCTGTTTGTCCTGCTGCCCTTTCTGTCACCCCTCTGCTCTCTTCTCCATTGTTGCCTCCTTCCCAGCTGCCTTAGGAAGGAGACCAGGACCTTGAACTTACCTGGCTTGCTGTTGGCAGGTACAGCCCTATAAACATTCACAGTGATGGCAATGACTGCAGTTTGGTTTGGGTCAGTGGGGAGGGATATGGGGGAAAGCAGGCAGAGGGGAGCAGATGGCCAGTGTGGCTTAGCATGTACCCAGAGCACTCCTATCTTCAAGGCCTTGTAAAGATTCCAGATGCACTTCTTCAAAGCAGCAGAGATTGGAGCACGGGGCAGACAAACGCTCACCCTGCTCCTGCTGGGGCCCCGTGAGCCCACAGTGATGCCTTTCCACCCCATCTGCTTGCAAGGGGTCAAGGGCTGAGCCTTCAGTCGGGCTGATAAGTGGGGTGGGAGGGAGTCACAAGCAAGGCTGGAGCTCCTCCTGTGCTTCCAGCTGTCTCAGCTTGGTGTTTAGTGCAGCCAATGTAATGTCCCTGGCCAGAAATACATTTGCATGGGGCAGCTGGGTGGCAGGTCTCCTGCTCCAGAGACTTTACTGCAGTCCTGCTCAGAGCCCTTCAGAAACCTGGCTGTGACCTCAGTGTGAGGACTAGACACCTAATGCTTGTGGCTCCCCAGCTTTACATGAAGTTTTTTTGGATGTCATCAGCCAGTGCCTGGTTTGTGCTGGAGAGGCTCTGCAACCTACCCCTGGCTCCAGAACCTGCAGTGCCCCTCTGCAGTGCTGTGCTCCTTAGGGGAACCATGTATGGTGTACAAATGTATCCCTTGCTTCTGGGGGCTGCCAGCTTCTCACTTCAAGCAATGCATTATTTTATGAGCCTCTTTCTAAGCCTACTTGCCCCAAAGCTTTCCACTTCTTGTTTGCCTTTGGCTGTAATGCTCACCCCTGGGTGTATGTAGCCCCTCTTCCCAGTGAAGTAAAGACAGTGACCGGGTTTGTCTCACTGCTCTTTCACTTGCTACAGCCTTTCTCTCAGGTGAGAGGCAGTCTGCAAGGTGCTGGGTCAAAGTCAATCGGTAGGAGCTTGAGTGAAAAAAGAGACTTTCCCATTTGCACAGCAAAGACTTGCCCACCTCAGCTACGGAAGGCAATGCATGGTGTGAAGGCAGAGCACCAACAAAGTAGCCACTCATGCCAAGATAAAGCTGCTGAAGACTGATGTTAATTAAACAAGGCAAACGTTTTTGTTTCGGCATGCTTATTAATTATTAGGGTGAATATTTGCAGCTTATGTTGCAGTAATGCCTACAGGTCTGAATTAGCAGCATGGAGTCACTTTGCTGTCCAGTGAGCAAGCACCCAGGCGGGCAGAGTCCCTGCCCTGAAGAGCTTACCTGTGAAAACACGGCAAGTTCGACACAGGTTTTCATCCCTGATCCTGACAAACCACCCACAAACTGGTCTTTGCACCTCAGGGTGCACCCGAAATGCCCTGTTTTAAGCAGTGGGAGACAGAGGTATGGATTTTGTCCTGAGGGCCACACTGGACCTCTTCTGCTATGGGGCCACCAGTAGGGTCCCAGGATGGGGGAAACCTGGAGAGCTCACTGAATGGCTGGGAATGAGGTCCAGGAAGGACACTGAGTCACAACATCACCTATATTTGCCAGAGTCATTAGTAGCAAAGGGCTCCTCTCCTCAAAGCAATGTTTTCTCTCCTTAGGCTATTCTTCACTATGTTGTCATGCAGAGGCCAGAGAGGCCACAAAAAATAAAACAAAAAGAAAAAAAGGAAAAACCAAAGAAGCATGACCTTCTAGGTCCTAAAAACACCACGGAGTTTGGTAGCCATTTGTCTTCCACGAAAGGAGGCTTTTCTCTTTTCAAACAAGGCTGAGACAGGAGCAGAAAGTGGGAGTGGGTGCGAGGGCACCTAGGTAGTGCAGGCACAGTCCTCTGCAGAGGCCCAGCACCACTGGTTCCAGTGCAGCATGGGGCACAGGTGAGAGTGTGGTGATGTGGCTCCTTTGCAGGGCAGGAGGCAGAGAGGGGATGAGCAAGTGAAGCCTCACAGTTTGTGGCTTGTAACCCTGGGCAATCACAATGGGTGACAACTCCTGTAGCCTCTGGGGGATGGAATAGCAATCCCAGACCTTGGGAGATGGCAGAGGCCAGAGTTCCTGCTGCTCTCTAATTTCCTGGGCATAATTAAATTGCCAGTGTTCCCTCCAGCTGCCACCCATCACCCCTGCAAAGGAAGGCAAGCCCTTGCCTGGCATACTTAAACAGTGATGGAATATAGCTGTTGAATGACAAAGCTCCTGTGTTTCTGACCACCTCTTCCCCTGTCTCCCAGCTTCCCAAGGAGATGCTGCTGTTTATAAAGTAGGTGATGGCCTTTGTGGTGTGCCCAGAACCGTGGAGAGACCCAGAGGGTGGTGGCCACTCTCAGCACTGGAGCTATGGAGGCACCTGGAACTCCCATTGCTGATGCCCTCCTTGGTGGTCTACCTGGATGCTCCCCACCTTCCTTCTCTCCTAGGGCAAGCCCTCCTGCCTCAAAACCTCTCTGTCCCCCAGAGTCCCACAACCCCCTTTGACTGACTTTTCAAATCAGAGCCAAGAGGAAATAGTTAGCCTGTACTTTGAGTCTCTCCAGAATAAATAACTGGCAAGCTGTCTAGTGATGTAATCTTGAAAAGAATCCTGAAAATAGGAATTTTCCTGATTTTGATAGTTTGTATTTCATTGGACAACATCCTTGCAATTGGAGCACAGCTGAAGATTGAAAGGGCATGGATGCTCTGTTAGCAGGGATCTGCAGAGGATGGGTCCAGGGAGGAGCCCCTCAGGCCCATGGGCACAGGGCTGCACAGCGTTCTTTCACTGTGCATCTTTGCATCCCCAGATAGGACAGAGCTGATCTCAGCAAGCAGGGGCACCCACCAAGTCCTGGGCAATAGCTAGGGACTGCAGGAGCAAGTGGAGTGCAATAAGTATGCACGCCCTCTCTCTCCTTTGCCTCCTTTTGTCATGCTAATGAAAAATTAGGTTTTCTCTTTTGAAGTTTCTGGCCCCAAATAAGCTGCCTCCTCACCTTGTCCTCCCTCTCTCACCACCTGAGCTTTTCAAGCTCTGCTCTGCACCATAGGCTGGGAGTTGGAAGATCCCTCGTGCTGCCTGGCTTGCACTGCTATCAGGTTCAACCTGTTCAATTAGTGCTGCCCCAGGCGCTGCGGGTTCCAGCTTTCTCTTTCTGCTTCATTTAATTTGAACACACGCACCTCTCCCTCCCTCCTCCCTGCTAGCTTCGAGGCCCCGGGCCCTGTGCTGTGAAAGGTGCAAGGCAGGGCATCACTTACACACCTGGAATATGTTTCAACAAGCCCAGCAGCCTTTTACAAGGAAGTCTTGGGCCCAGATGATGAGTTAGAAAGCCCTTTTGCAGAGCCGCCTTTCTTGGATAAAACAATGTGCAGCTAAAAGCCATCCACCCATTTCCATTGCTCCTTGGGGGACTGCTTTTCTGCCCTGCTTTCTTCTTTTTGGGGGGGGCTTTAACATTCCCCTGTGCACACATGGAGACCTAGCCAGCCGTGTATGTACTCAAGCACCATTCACGCCCAGAGAAGGATTAGCTGAAACCGCTCACTGGCTTTTTTTCTGGTTTCAAAAGAAAGGGGCTATTGAAAAACTTCAGTTGCTTGCCTGTTTGTGGAGAGCCCTGTACTAGGCACCTCTCTTGCCCTGTCCTGGCACTGGCATGGACATACCTGAAGAAGATGCAGGATGGCTGCTCAAAAGCATAGATCTGACTTGCCCAACTGTCCTACTCCAGGATTAAAGCCTTCACATGTGGGGTGCAGCCTGGAAGATCCCTATGCTCCTGCCAAGGGTGAAGCAAGCTCCTTGAAAAACCTCACAACATTGACAGCTTCTTCTCCCAGAAAACACCTGTCCCTGATACCTATGAAAATATGCAGACAAATGCACACATCACTTATATATATTGTGCACCTCCCCTGGCATCACTGGGCAGAGAAGCAGACACCATGTAGTGGTCAAGGTCCAAATCCTCATTGCATTGTCATGTAGGGCTATGGAGGTGACTCAGTCTTGATGTTTCCCTCTGTGTGTGCATGTGGGCAGCACTATCAGGGCTGGCACAGCTGCTTCTCTGCCCTGCTGTGACCAGCAGAGGAGGCAGGAGCTGTGACATGGCAGCTGCTTGCCTTGTTGGTGTCTTCCAGGGGTTATAGCTACCTTCTTCAGTGAGGACTAACAGCTTGGTCTGAAAATGAACCTATCTGCTCCACAAGAAATATTTCAGCATTGCAACCCTGTTTCCAAACCCAGCTCTGTGCAAAAAGAGAGTGAGGATTGCAAGAGTAAGGCTACACAAATGGTGGGCAGGCACCACTGCCTCTGGCGTGAGGGAGGATGGTGGCTGGACATTGTGTGCTGGAGCAGTGCTGCCCTTGCCAGGAAAATCTGGTGGTGGCCAGTGGAAGCACCACGTGCTTTGCATGAGCAACATGACCTGATAAGCAGTGTGCTGCTGCTGGGGGCTTCACTCTGCAGAAAAGGGTGTTTGGAGGCACCAGCTGAAGGGGGTGACTGTGAGCATCTAAGCCATGCAGCAACCCCCTGGAAATTCACAGCATGCCTTGCACCAGGACAAGGGAGAAATGAAAGTGAGAGCTAAAAATAAAGGAAATAATCCTACCCATGAAACTGCATGTTGAAGAGCTGCTCATCAGCAGCAGGAAGGAACTGTGGCTCTGAGGAGCTGCTGGTGGCTCAAGAGCCATTTTCCTCCCTGGAAAGCCCAGCTGAGTGCCTTGGCTGAGTGGATGAGCCACTTGCAGCTCACTGGTCAGTTCTCTGCTGGTTGCCTTGGCTGCTGGCTCCCCAGTAGCTCGCAGGGCATTTGCCCTCACTGCCTGACTGGTTGGAATACTTCTGCTGTGGTAAACCTGTCGGAGATGTTGAACCCAGTTCAACAGGGTAAATGGGACCAAAATCAATACCGATAGATCTATTTCGCTGGCAGAAATGCTGGCTGCTGGGCTGGGACCCACAGCAGCAGCAGACAACAGTTTGACTGTAACAAAGTGACAGAAAGTCATTGGGTCTTTCATTTTGAGATGAAGATTGAAACACCTCTTGGGCTAAAGACCCAGCTGGAAATATTATACCAGTCTTCTCTATTGCCACTACACCCAGCTGTCTGCTCACAGGGTGGCTATATATTGCAAAGCAGAACAGCTTGCATGTCCCATTTTGTGCTGGGCATGGCTTCCTAATGCCTTGGAAGTTTATTCTGCAATGTGCCATTTTAAGTGAGAGTTGATGGGCCTTTTAACCACAGATTTCAGTGCCACTAACTTCTTCTTTTCTCCCTCCAAAAATAATAAAAAAACAAAAACGAGTGCACTGTGCCTTTTATCTCAATCTTTTGCAGCCTTCAAATGCTGCCTCAAACCTGTTCCGACTGCTTTCTCTTTTGAACTGGTGAGACAATGGCCATAAAGCTCTTTATAATCCGTTTTACCTGGGTGACTCATTCTGAAATGCCATGGGCTAGTGGTGGTGGCTCTGTGGTCCCCAAGGGGCATTCACAGTAAGAACCAAGGGGGGTGGATGGGAGCTCCTGAAGTGTCACCCCCATCCACCCACCACCTGTTGGGAGGTATGAATGGAAATGTATTTGGGTGGATTTGGAAAGCTGTAAGAGCTTTAAATGTAGGAACTTGGGTGATTATCTTTTGGTGTATCTCTGGTTTTGCTACACATGCTTCTCAGGAAGATGATACAGCCAGTTATCTAATTTTTCATGTATTTTACTGTTAAAAAGGCAGGCTTTTAAGAGGGTTTTAAGAAAAGAGGCCATGTTTATTCCACTGGCCGTGTGCTATCCCTTTATAAACATTGCTGAAAGATTTCTATGGCTGAGCTGGGTAACAAAGCCAAGTGAAAGTCTCTTCAAAGCCACAGCTGGGATTTTTCATGCTCCAGGGAGAGATGAGCATTGTGCATCCCCCCTCCCGAAGGCTTTGGTGGGAGCTTCCCCTCTTGTTCTCAATTCCTTCCCCTCTCTTTCACCCGGGACAACCCGCTCTGGTGCTCTCCGAGCTGGAGGAGGAGGGGGAGAGGAGGAGGATGCTGGTGCGAGGGGTTGGGGGGGGGTGTGTGAAGAAAGAGGGTAGGGCAGGAGAAAGGGCAGGCGGGATGAGGAGGGGGCAGGCAGCCCGAGCACACAGAAGAGGGGAAGGGCTCCGCGGCGAAGCGGAGGGCACGGGGAGCAGCCCCTTCCAGATGAAAGCACCTTTTCAGATGGAAAT
>NW_009954303.1:837534-850408 GCF_000747805.2 Chaetura pelagica
GGTGTGCGGGGGTGTGCGGGGCCGGGGGGCGGCGGCAGCTCCCGCACCCGCCCTGCCGGCCCCTGCCGCTTCGCTCCCGGGGGATGCGTGAGGACCTGCGCGCTTTCTAAAGCTCTGGAGGGTTTAAACTCAACGCCGTGTATCGCCCTGGGTTCCCGCCGTTGTTTTCTCCCCTCGCACCGCGTGTGATCCCTGCCGGGCGCTGAGCGGCTCCCCGGCTCCTTGGGCGCAAGTTTTGTCCTGTTCCGGGGATGAGTGTGAAGGAGCTGGAAGGCTCCTGCACCCACACAAGCAGTGGAGAAGGATTAGACCGTGCATGAACAAGTCTCTAATCATCCGGTTTGGCAATCTCCTGGCAGGCCATCTCACCCCTCCCAGGGAGGTGTTACTCTCCAGGTCTCAACTGCGTGACAGTGCTGGCAGGGAGCACCAGAACTGGTAGGGGCTCAGGGGCAGATGATGCTGTGACAGCTCTGGTGCCATTTACCACCCCCTTGCCAGCCCAAAACTTGTGCCAACCTCAGCCAAAGAGCTTTCTGCCTCTCACGAGAGTAGCTCCAGGGACCTGAACCATTGAGACACCAACACACACATTTCAGGTTGAGACCCTAAGAGCACTGGTTCTGCACAGCATCTCCAAGCAACAATAGTCTGAGAACTGCTTCTTTCCTTCTAGCTATGAAGGACATAATGGCACACAGGGTTATATGGTGGCAGCAAGGATGTGGGTGGCTGGACACGATACAAATGTGGATGCAGCACAGGGCTGAAACCTTGGAGGGTGCTTGGGGTGTAGTCAAGGCTACCAGAGCTGGCCCCAGGGCACCTCTTGTCTCCCTTCTTACACAAGTAACACTTGCCTGAGGCACACAGCAGGCCCAAACACAGCAATTGGGAAATTATCCACTGGTGCTGATGGATTTTTTAGCTGGTGTAAACAGTATACTGGCTTCATCTGAACACTGTGGGGCTAATTACAACTTACTAAAGACCCTTCCTGGCTATTACATTCAAAGATCTTCCTACAGATGCAGCTAATACCAACGAGGGGCCAGCAGCTAATGCTTGTCTGCTGCTCTGCTTTGGAGCTGGACTACCTGACCAAATTTTGCAGGCATTACTCAATTGCTGTGAAACAGCACATCAAAACTGCTGCTTTTGCTCATCTGATGCAAGGAGAAGAGTCTGGGTAACTTGTGTCACTGGAGGTGACTCACTGTCCAAAAAGTCTGGTTTGTCAACACAAGCTGAAAAATGATCAGCCAAGGCTCTGTGGTGTGGAGCAGTTCCTGTGGTGTGGAGCAGCAGATGGAAGTCTGCAGGAAAATTGAGTTTTTGGTGGCATCGCCCACTGTAAAGTAGGGTTATGTGGGCACAGCAGAGCATAGGGATCAATGCAGTGCTCTCTTGGAGTTACATTATTCTGAGGTTTTGGCATTGATTAGGTCTTGGAAGCTGGATGAGAGCTCCTGGAGGAAAGTCAAACATCTTCTGTCCCTTGCTTCAAAAGTAGGTTTTGTTATTATGGCTTTCAGTTTTATATCTCCAGCTTTCTCCTCTTGATAGTCAGCCATCCTCAGGACACTCATGTTCTTGGCCCACTCCTCAGGGTGCCTTAACTCCTGCCCAATGTCCTACTCTGTACAGCCTAAAAGCTTCTCTCCCCACCCCATCACTCTTCATTCAGGGGCAGTTGTCCTATGCCATACTCTGGCACTGGATACTACCCAGTGAATTTCATGTTCCCAAGCAGAGATCACTCTCAAGGCCCCAGCTGACAGCAGGGACCCATGCAGAGCTTCCAGCCCCCACAAAGGGTGGGGAAACCTGCAGATTTGGTGGGCAGGGTGGGGAGCAGTCAGGAAGAAAGGCCAATGCCTCCTTCCCCCCGATCCCACTCACTCCCAGTTTAACCATTAACAGGCTGGCTGGCCCTGCTGAGACAATGGTCTGTTTGTTTAGCGCCGAGGGAGCTCGTATCGGGGGCCTGGCAGGTTTATCAAAGCGGAGCGATTAGCTCTATTAGAGAAGGGATTTGTGTAAACAAAAAGACAGGTGCAAAGAGACGATTCCAGCTGGCAAGGGCTTCACAGAGCTTGAAGCATTTCAGTGGCAATAAAACTTCTTCCAGGAAACAAGAGTCATACTGGAGAAAGCGTGTGTGTTTTTAACTTACTTGGCTGGCCTTCCCGACTGCTGGCCCTCCTGACCCCTCGTCCTCCCTGGCCCAGGCAAGGGGGACATGGCCTCTGATGTCCCCACATCCCTTACTGCTCCCCCAAGTTTGTAGGTGTCTCAAGGCTTCATAGATCCCCTCCATCCTAGGTGGGAAAAGGATGGGGTGCAATGCTGGTGCATGGTAACCTAAGTTGTCCCACCAGGATGTGTCACTTGTCACCCCTAAGCCAGATGATGGACTTCACTCCATAGTGGGAAGCCTAAACTCCATCCTGCTGTCCCAGCCATCTTCCTTTCTTCATTTGGGGAGGTCCTCTTCATCCTCACCCCAGCTGTGTCCTGCTGCAGTGATGCTAGACCACTATTAACCCACTAATCATCAGCAACGGTGCTTGAGATTTGCTTCACCTGTGCAATGGGGCCTGATGCCAACCTCTGCAAGATAGGATGAAGGTCAAACCCCAGAAATGCACAGATCTTAACCAACCTTGAGTGCTTTCTTGGGAAACAAAAGGAGAGCCCTATTGACAGCATGAATACCATAAGCTGTTAGTTCAAAATATTTACCTACCATTCGACTGCATGTACTAATTTACTGTAATAACTGCTCTGAAATTATTATTCTGTTTAGATGACACCTAGACAAGAATAAGTGTGCTTTTTACCACCATTTCCAAACTGAATAAAGATTTCTAATAGAAAACACTTCAAAGCAGGGCATGAAGCTTTTCCAGGCCAGTTCTTTGGATCTTTGCTGAGCAGGAGCTGAAGTTTTGATTGTGGAAGGTTGTGTGAGTGAAAACAAATTAAAGGAACAGGAGAAACCTCACCATAGGCTGAGTTTCTGCTTCTCTGATTTGAGATCTCAAGAAATCTGACCCAGGAATGATTCAGAAAAGAGAAATCTGTCCTCCCAGCTGCAGTTCACTGTCACAGCAAAGGACTGCTTATACAAGTCTGTAATTTTTATTTTTATTTTTTTCTGCAATATTTTCTTTAATATCTGTTCTGATTCGGTTTGGTGGGGTTTTTTGGTAGCAGTGGAAGGGTCCCAGGAGTCATTCCAGTAAGAAGCTCCCCCAGCTCCACAACCAGCCGAGGAGCCCTTAGAGGGACAATAGATGCACCTCTGAAATGAGACCTGAGCAGAACTAGCACTTCAAGAAAAGGATAAGAACTGTGCTAGAGAGAAGAGCGGTGAGGAAGAAGGGGAAGAAGGTGCCCAAGCAGAAGTTTCCCTGCAACCCATGGTGACATGGCAGCTGCTCCCCTGCACTCATGGAGGAACTTGGGGGAACATTCCCTGAAGACACCAGTAGGGGTGAACTTGGCCAGCAGACTTGGATTTTGTGGCCAGTGGACTCTGATTTGCTACCAGTGGACTCTTGTTTGTGCAGCTTTAGAAGACCCTGGTGCCAGGGGAGTTTGTTCCCAGAGCAGCCCGTGACTCTGTGGGAAGCCCAGGCTGGAGCAGCTCCGGACCCTGTGGGAAGGACTCATGTAGGAGAGGTTCATGGAGGACTCTGTCCCATGGAAGAGACCCTGTGGGGAAGAGGGAAGGACTGTAAGGAATCCTTCTTCCTGAGGAGGAAAGAGCAGCAGGAACCACCAGCCTGTGAACTGACTCCAAACTCCATCCCCTGTCCCCCTGTGCCACTGGGGGGAAGGAGGGAGAGAAACCAGGAACAAAGTGATTTGGGTCCAGGAAGAAGGGAGGGGTGGGGGTAACATGTGTAAGCTCTGCTTGTTGTGTTGTCTGTGTCGTGTGTGCATCTGATTTGTGTGAAATTAAATAATTATTTTTCCCCAAGTTGAGTCTGTTTTGCCCGGGACCTTGATTGGTGAAGAAACCTCCTTGTCCTTTGTCTCAACCCAGGAGCTTTGTCCTCCTCATCCCAGAGTGTGTGTGTGTGGGAGTTGAGTGAGAGGCTATGGGGCTGTTCTTTGTTGTCGTGTTGATCCAAACCATGACAATATCAGTACCATTTCTGCTTCCTATGCTACCTGGGTCCTTAACGGATCCCTTCGAAGGAGCTGTACAGATGCTGTAACATTTTACTGAATGTAACGTGAATGAAAATGTCTCTTCAGACGTGTTATACTGCCCAAGTATGTAATAGCAATGCTGACTTGAGGGCTGCTTTTGCCAGCTGATTCAGGCCCATATGGCAGCTGAGCACCTAGTGAACTTTTCAGAAGCCTACTAGATTATAATCTGTATTTTTAGGTACTGACTTGCCTGTGTCTTTAGACACCCAGAATGAACACTTCAGCCTTTAAGCCTCTTGAGTGCTCCAAAGGCTTCTAAAGCTCTGTTGTGTGTGCAGGCATATATATAAAATTTTCTGTATGACTCAGTTTTAGGATTTTAAGAAGTCCTTTTGAACAATCTCCCTCCAATTAACCCCAAGCCCAAGTGATTTCCCATTGCACCTGTGTCCTGCAGAGCTAAAGGAGAGGCAGGTGCATGCCTGTACAGGCAGGCTGGAGGGCAGCAGTGCTGCCCACCTGGGAGCAGCTCTGGTTCAGGTCCCTCATTGCACAAAGTTGTGGCATTCAGGGAAAGGCCCCAGCAGTTAGGTTGGGCTGGTGTGACTTGGTGGATGAAATCTAGTCTTCAAAAGAGTGAAGCAGCTGTATATAAATGTGCTTGAGACCTCCTAGAGGGATAGTTTCAGAAAGATTCCTGTAGTCGCTGTGGTGTCCAGTGAAAAATCCAGCCTTACAGGGAGGTCCTGAGACCTCTTTTGCACACAGGACACTGGTGCACCAAAAGTGCAAGCAAGGTGCCACAGTACAGCACTGATCTACTGCATGACCTTTGGGACATCTTTACACCTTCCCCTGTGTTGGCTTTTTTTTTTTTATACCAACAGGGATGATAGGGTTGATCTTTGTTTGCAAAGTAGCTGGACATCTTTGAAAGAGCATACTCTATAAAAATATTTCATGAGCTATTGCTCTGGCTACACTTGGAGCTGCATTCTTCAGCTGGTTGGAGGCAGTATTTACCACCAAAGGCAGCGATAAAATAAAGCCCTGGGGCTACATTTTCAAAAACAGGTGCCTCAAATGTGGTCACAAATATGCACATCCCAAAAGAAAGCTGTCCAGCAAGCACTAGGTCCTGCATACACACTACCTGAATTGCTTGAGTAGGACATGTTTTGACTGTCTGAAGTCTGGTGCCACTTAAAGTTACCCTTTCAGAGTCCAGCTTCTTTCTGAAACCTGCTGAGTGTTGCTTTAATAACAGACCCAACAGGGCTCTCACTTCTTTTGTGTCTTTGTTGCACTTGCTGTATGGATGGGTGACTTGCATTTTTGGGTCCCTGGATGATCATAATTTGTTCTGCTGCATTTACCCGCCCTAATGGTGACCTGCTTTATGTTATTTCATTTTTTATGGGATATGTGGGGCTAATAGTGGTACTGATCCTAAAAACAGCTCTTGAAGCCTAAACAGGTCCCAACATGTAATTTCCCTCTACAACATCTGCAGTGGTGCCTGTTGCACCTTCTTTTCATGGTAATACTGTTTCAATACCCCAGAGTGTGCATGTTCTCTCTCCTTCTCCCTGCCCACCTTGCTGGTTTGTGACCATTTGCTGTCATTCATTTCAGTAAAGATGGGGTGGGGGAGGGAAATCAGAGATTCAGGCTGTGAGAACATAGCTGGTGTCAAACCAAAGCATGACCTGGGAAAAGCCATGGTTCTTATGCTTTCCACTCAGCAAATAGGCCTCTCTCCTCCTTGTAGCTAAAGTCTTTCTAGTAGAAGGGTTTCTGGTTTACCAGTATCATCAAATTCACATCAACAATGAGGAGTCTGTTCCACTTTGTTGTGCTGTTGTATAGCTGTTCAAAACAGAAAGCTCAGAGGCTCTGCTCTTCATCAGTTTTCAAGGAACAAAGCATATTTCACTCCTGCATTCAAATGGCAAAATAGATCCATCAGCAAGACAGAACTGTCTGAGGGATCTTCATTTATGTCTATTCCCTAAGGGTCAAATAATGGAGAATGGAAATAGAACAACGCTCATGAAAATTCATGCAAGTATTTCTTGGCAAGTCATCACTATCATTTTGCTTTTGGGTGAGGAGGATGTAGAAATGCCGTTGGCTGGGCAGAGACCCCATGAGCCTGGGCTGCCAGCTGCCTTGCACACCCCACTGTGTTGTCTGAGCACAACACACTGCAGTGGAGAAATGCCATGAATGGCAAACCTGTGAGTTCTCCATATCTGCACTCCTTCTGGGCTTCGATTTGCCAAGAAGGTCTTTCCTTGCACGTCTAGTCAAAATCTTAGTTTGCACAAGGGCAGGAAGTTAAAAGGAGGAAAAGGCAAATGAGATGTTCTCTCTATGGCTTCTCTTCAGAAAGGTCTGAGTCTACTCTGCCACATAATCAAATCCATGTAAATGCTGGGCATCAGCTGTGTCTAATGGTGGCTGTGTCATAGAAGGACAAGGTGCTGTTTGCTCAAATGTGCAGCAGCACATGTATGTTACAGCCTCTGGATGACCTGCCAGCAACCCCAAGAATTACAATGCATCTGCAAAAGGTGCATTTTGCATTGTCTGGAGGTCACAGATGAACATACAGTGGGAATTCGGGGTGCAGTCCTGGAGGTGAGTCATGGCTGACACTGCTCTGGGTAGACCTGGGCTAGCTGAGAAGGTGCCAGTGGCCCCACTCTGCCTGTGCGTGATACCCAGTATCACGCTTGGTCATGTCTTATTGTGAGTGCAACTCACACTGCTGCCTCCATCTCCCTTTCCCCCCAAGAGATACATTTTTGGCAGCCTGTGGGTGCAAGCGAGCTGGTAGCTCACAGGATGAGAGATGTGACTTGGGACCATGTCGATCTCTCACTACAGTCAGAGAGCTTCCAGTCTGGGATGTGACTTGGCCTCGGGCAGCCCTGCTGCAATGTGTTTCTCATTTCACTCTCCCTGTGCCAGGCATCAGCAAATCTGTAGAATAGAGAAGTGCAGACCTGCAGATGCCTTGTTTTTGGGTGCCCTATTTGTGTGTTAGCCCTCCTTAGGAAAGGGCAAACAAGAAAGCAGAGACTGAACCTGATGCAATCTCACTCCTTGAAAGCCATCCCAGAAAAGCACAGAAAGGCAGTGAGCCTCCAAGAGCTCTGCACAGCCCTGGTGAGGAATATGTACTTGTGTGGAGAGGTACAAGTGTTTCGTATTTGGTAAGTGCTGTTAAGAGCTGATTAGAATTTGCACTCACAGAACTCTATGGGAGGATGGAGAGGGAGCTGCCACATGAACCCCGGCTACTTGGGATTAATTTGTGCTTGGTGGCATATTTCCCTGATGGAGTGACAGTGCCCCAGGAATCCATCTTGTGCTTGCTAACCCACTGGCTGGCCTCAGCTCCACTCCTCCTGCAGGCAGGGCTGCTGCTCAACAGATGCATCTGGCCCTGGTTGCTCCCTAGCTTCCAGTCCTAGGTTTCCATCAGAAAGGATCTGCTGTGGTGTATGGGCCATGGGCTGGTAACACAGCAAATTAATACATTTCTCTTCACTGCCTTGGAGGGGCGAGTGTTTCCTCACATCCTAATGGTGCCATCAGATTTGCTGTAAGGATACAGACCTAAACAGTACCAACAGCAATAGAAACACTGCACGCTTAAGGGAGAAGTGACAACATGGCTCATGTGCCACTGCTGGCTGTAAAAGCCCTTCAAGAACAACCATAGACTCCAGCCACTCCTGGGGACATTCGTGGTCCTCCTTCTGGGAGGACAGCCAGGGTCCCAAAGGGCACCAGAACTGCAGCTTTATGATAGGTGTGTTGGGCTGCTCTGAAACCCTCCTGCCCGGCATCAGCACCTTCAGGGGCTACTCAAAGACCTGCTCAAGCCATGGTGATTATGAAGAAAAACTTTTAAAAGATTTGAGTATGTGGGAAGACACAAAAGTTATGAAGGCAATAAAGGGTTCCCTCACCATCTTTTATGTGCAGGATTATGGGTCTGGGTTGATTGTTCTGATGGTTTGTAGGGAGTGAGCATCAATTATTGCAATGGCCTTTGCTGATCTTGATAAAACCCTAATTTTAGATACTGAATCTCTAGCCCTGCCTAGGCTTTCCTTTCCATTGTCTTACTAATGAGGGATATTCAAGCAGCTTTGCTTGTCTTTCATAACAACAGCCAACAGACAGAGAAAGGTGTGTGACAGTAGAGGAGCATTGCTGCCTGGAGAACCAAGCTGTGATGGAGGGGGAGCACTCTTTATGCCAGAACACAGCATCAAGCCTGCTAGTGCAGCAGAGCACAGCTGCTCTTCAGAGAGGCCATGTTCCTGAGTTCCTCTGCTCTGCCATGAAAACACAATTATACTCATTGCTTGGTGCAGATGTTGAACTGGATAGCTAAAGCTACCATGTGGAAGCAGCAACTCTGGGGCTGAAAGCTACAGGGGAAGAGGATGGCAGGGTCCTGCTGTGCAGCACTGGTAGAGACATTGGCAACACAGCTCTGCTCTCGTGGGTGTGAAGGTGTCTGCGTGAAGCAGTGGTCCTTACTGAGGCAGTAAGCAGCCTCTCCTTTCTGTAGCATGAGTGCTTGACCAGCTCCCTCATCCTCAGATAATTCAGAAACCCATGAGCCCTTCCATCACTGTCTCTCCATGAGTGGCTGTGAGCTCTTACCATATACATCTGCTGTTGACTTACTGGCTTATTTTATTTTATTTTATTTTATTTTATTTTATTTTATTTTATTTTATTTTATATATTTTATTTTATTTCAGGCAACTCCCCTTATGGTTTGGCAGCACCTGCAGTGAACCCTGGCCCATCCTAGGGTGGGGGGGTCCCATCTGGCAAGGGCTTTGCTGGGGACCAGCTCCATGCTGCTGGTGCAGGATTCCTGGTCCACCCTTTCCATAGAGGTGTGCATGCCTTTTGTTACCTGCCAGGGAAGCAGAGGAACAGGATTGCTCAATTAACATATATGTACCTTGGCAGGGCACCAGCCCGAATCGCTGGCTCCACCCTACCTTCCCTTCCCTGTAGCCATATTGCTTCCCCCCTCCTTCTTTGACATACCATTCCTCCTTGCTATCTAAGCTAATCTTCATCAGTCATTGCCCTGATGCTCTCTTGCTCTGACATGCTCCAAGTTTCAGTACAATTCCTGCGGCAGGTCGTGTCACGTCCTCTCATGCCGGCTGCTTTACATGAATCCTCGCCGAGGCACTGCACAGCCTTGAGCAAGACTTCTTCTGCTCGTTGTAATTTAGGGCATCTTTCTTTATTGCTGGCTGTTCTGCTCCCTGGGAGGAGGAGCCCAGGCTTTCGGTTTGCTTTGGAGAGTTGGCTAGGAGGTGGTTCAGGGCAGAAACCAGCTAGCGTGTTCCAGCTTGAGCTCCTGCCTCTGTGATTTAGACACTGAGGGATGCAGATTTGTTATTTCTGGAATGTCAGAGAGTTTCACTTGGGGTGTTTTTTTGTTTGTTTTCTAGAAGGGGCCAACTGATACCCTGCCTATGGCCAGCACATCATCCTCTTTTGAGCAAAAGTTGTCTGCTTCTGTATCTTGACTATGCGTGGATTGGCTTCTTGCACACTGGGTTATGGACCCTGCTTTTGGGACAACACTGCCACAGTGCTCTTTCCCACATGTCTGCTGCAGCAGGAGGTCCATGAACTCCCTTGCCAGCTCTATGCAGATGCACTGATCAGGGCACTAGCAGGGGAAGGAGCTGGGCTGTGCCATTCATTCCTCCCAGCACTTCTTATCCTGTCCTGCCCTGCATTCTCTTGTCCACCTCAGTCTGGTCCTTCATCCCTCCAAGCCACGCCAGCCCTTTTTCCCATTCTTCACTTGTGCTCCCTGTTTCTGTACATCCTACCCTGCTTGCTTCATATCTTTGTGGGGTTGTGCTTTCTCGTGTTAGATGACACCTTTGTCACCTTGCAACTCAGTTGTGCAACACTCAGCATAGTGTATAAAAAGGTGCCACTCTTTTTTGGATAAGGTGAAGATCTCCCCCCTGTCCACTTGAGGCACATCTTGCTGATGAATTTTGCACATCACCAAACAGTGCATAAGCACTGAGAGATCAGTGATTAGGGAACTCTTGGTGGCTTTGATTGTGTGGGTAAGGAGAAGCAGTACCTGAGCCAGCGTGAAAAGAAGCTTCCCAGTCCTTTCAGGGCTGGGAGGACAGAGGTGAAACATCTCCCAGTATAGGCTGCAGGAGCAAACCAGAAGGCTCACTGAAACCAAGCCGGCGTGCCTGCACCCGTGATTGCCCTGCCTGCTGGGTTAACATGCAAAGGAGACAGTGCTGCCCTCGTGTTTACATCTGGTATCACTTCCCCGGGCAAATCGCAGGGCTGGGCAATGCCCGGTGTCATGGGCTGCAGTCTGTGGTCTTTGTGCTTGGTTGTACAGCGGTTACACCAGCTGATATTGCAGGGTGCTTTGAATAGTAACAACTAGTTTGCATGTTATCTTTTGCCCTAAGTAATTGCAATGGACCTGATGGATGAGATGTGGTGATAGAAGGCTGCCCTGGAGAGAGGACATACTGCATGGAGAGGGGTGCAACCATAGAGATGGGGACCTGTCCTTACCTTTTGTTAAGTACCCAAAGGAAGTTTGGAGCCAAGCTGAGAAATACAGTCAAACCAAGTTAAAAATATACCAAATTATAATAGTCCTGCTTTAAATTTCCACGTTTTTCTTTTTTTGGTGGTGTTACCACTGCTGGGTAGTGAATGAACTTCCGTAGACATCAGGAATCCTTTTTTGTGAAGGCCTTTGAGTTTCCCAGATCTGTGCCCTCTCTGATCTGGATCTGTTCACCCTGTAATCCTTTTAGATCAGCTGAAACCTTTATGCTTTTTAGGGTTATATCTCATCAGCAACATGTCAAACTGCAACCCCAAACTGCAAACTGCAAAAGGCGGAGCAGATCCTGAGCTCTGTGGTCCCTAGCTGTCTTCTTTGCTCCATCAGGGGTGGGAAGGAGAAAAGAAAGAAGGGAGGGACCAAGACATCCCGGATGGGCAGTCATTTTGTGGCCCCCTCCTTATTCCCTCCCCGACAACTGGCAGTTACTATTTTTTAAATTAACCATACATAAAGAAGAAGGAAGTTTTGAACCCAAGCATATAAAAATGCTTGCCCAAAAAGCAGAAAACCAAGAGAAATGAGTTCGAGGAACTAATTTCCTTTCACAGTGACAATTTATCCCTCCTGAAAAGAAAAAGACAAGAGTGAAACAAGCCACTAAACCACTAAAAATACCAACAAAAATTGGTTGCTGAACAGCTGGTCTTGAAATAAAGGTGAAACAGAGCTGTGCTGGTTGCAGGGCCATTTCCCTATCTTTGCTCACAATGACTAACTACAATGTTGATCATGCACTAACCCCAGAACAAGTTATTGCTCTGCATGAGCAGCCATGATCTGGCTGTACTCTGTCTCTTCAGGCCTGCAGTCACAAAGCCAGTCTGATGTGGATGCTTAACTTAGGGTCCTTAGACCTTTTGGGACCTGCTGCAAACCTGATGACAAGTGATCCCCTGAATCCTGCTCCCCTTCTGCCTGCTTGAGTTCTGGCCAAGCCTCAGCGAGGAGCGGCCTGGGTCTGCCCCAGGCCCCTCTGCTCCCCCTGCCTGTGTGACCGACCCCTGTCTAGCCACTGGGATGATGGGGAGAAGGAGGAGGGCATTAGGCAAATATCCCCAGCTTCTTCAGATTCCTGCTTAATGAGCGCATTTGCCCCATGCTGCGGGTTTGCCCTGTATCAGTAATCTTATCAGGCTGAGCCTGCCTCTGCCACCTGCAAGCACAGATCTCGGGCTGGGGGGGGCACAGACGAGTTTGTTTAAAGCTCCTAGGTGCTAAAGTCGAGGGCGAGTTTCAAAGTGAGCTTATCATTTTATTTTTGTCATAAAAAACAATAATAAAAGGGATAAAACATGACCGGCTTGCTTTATGATTCGCTGATTGCAGATGTTTCCTGTCGGGTGCCCAGCTTTCTGTTTGCCACTGCAGAAAAGAGAAGGTGCTTGGCACTGTTTCGGGCACGTGTGGTGCAACTGTTGAGCCACCAAGCCTTGCATGCCACCTCCCCAGAAGGTGCCAAGTCCTACGGCTTCACCTCTCTACGTGCCTGTGTGCGTGCAAAAGGACTTTTGTATCTGTACTCGGGGTAAAATTACGTTTCCTAAAGGAGTCGTAGGGACTAGCAGAAGAAAACAAGGTGTGGCAACATATAACTGCCCACTGCCACTTCAAGTGGGTTTGAAAGTATTTTCTGGTCAACTGCTCAGACGTCTTACTCATCCCAAGGCCTGGCCAGATCCTGACCAGCAAACAGGCAAAGGGTATGACTTGACCTCACCTGTAGACTCTCTGAGTCCTGCAGCCTGAGAGCTCAGACACCATCCAGGGGTCCAGTGGTGCCCCACTCCTGACTGCATCTGTCTTTTAGCCTGGCAAAGCTTTGGCATATCCAGGCACTGACACTATCTTCATCGTTGAAGAACAGAGCAAAACATGAGCCACTTATTTCTACTCATATATTAGAAATACGCAGGACTTTGTGCATTTGAAAGTAATCCTGACCAATTCTGTCATACCTTCAACAGATGAAGATTTCTGTTTTTTAAGAAAGTATTAAAGGTACCTTTTTTTTTTTTTTTTTTTTTT
>NW_009954303.1:850528-858351 GCF_000747805.2 Chaetura pelagica
TTTTTTTTTTTAAAAAGTATTTAAAGGTCCTTTTTTTTTTTTTTTTTTTTTAAAGTGTTCTCAGAAGACTGGAGCAATAGAAATCCAAGAGAAAACACATGCTAGACACAGCACTGGTGATATGAAAAATGTGATTTGTCTATCTTTCTACTGTTAATCTTGTGGGTACCACCAGCCACACATCCAGGCACGGCCTATCTACCTCGTGTCATGCCTGTGTCGAAGGAGTGCAGATAGCTGGTATATGGAAACAGCACGTGTTTCTAGGCCTCTGGTTGGCTCAGCATCCCACAGCAAAGCAGCACAGCACACACATGCACCCAGCACATGGCCACTGAGGGCACAGAAGAGTGCAAAAACTCGGCAGCTTTTTCAGCTTTCTAGTGGGGTCTGCAGGAGGCTGAGCAGTGGCAGGGGTATGCAAAGCTGGACGATGAAGCAAAGGAGGGATTTTTGGTCTCCAGCCCTAACTGCCAGCCCATGCCTCTGCCTGGGCAGGCGTGCCAGCACCAAGCAGCCGAGCTGCAGGTATGCTGGGGTGCTTGCAACCCCACAGCTCCCTGTGTGCGCGCAGAGGTTGCCGGCACGGGTCAGGGTGAGAGATGCCAGCCTGATTTTGGAGATAGGGAGGGAGCCTTTTCATCTCAGGGTTTGCTGTGAGCTGCTTTCACACACAGGCTCAGGTTTGGGAGCAAATTCTTCAGATGAACATACTGCTGACCCCATCACTGAGTTGCCTTCTCAGAGCCAAGACCTGCATCCAAACATTGGGTCACTGCTATATCTGAAGTGGAAAAAAACCAACCCAGAGACAGAAAAATGCGAGTCTCTGAGGGCTGTTTTCCCCCCTTTCTCCTTTGCTGAGCCATGAGGACTCGTAGCTGGAGGCATAGCTTACTCAGGATCTGTCAGCTCCACAGCCCTACCCTGTGATTTAAACAGGACAAACAGGTTATGACATTAAAGTTTTAAAACCTTGGGGGGGGGGGGTGGTGGTGTTTCCTTGCACGGGAGAGGTTAACACAGGGGCACTCCAGGCCCCTGGAGAAGGGGAGGGGATGCTTTCAGGTTTGAAATGCAGACACAACTTCTCCAGAATTGGAGCTGGTTCAGAAGAAAACCAAACCCACTCTCCCCACCCACCTCTCTTCTCAGGCAGCTCTGCAAAGTACTGTTCCTTGTCAGGCAGAGGCTTGAAAACACATTGCCCCAGGCAAGGCTGTATCTCACCCTCATCCCAGCAGCCCTGGCTGGGGCAGCCACCTCAAGTCTGGGGCCAGACTTCATGCCCTACTTGGGGAATACTTGAGCATCCAACAGTGGGGGTGAAATTGTGCTCCCCTCCTTGAGTACCAACATACCCAAAGATGGATAACCTTACACCCAGAGCCTGCAGAGAAGCTCCTGGTCAGGTCTCTGTGTCATTCCTATCACCACAGTAGAGGTGATGCTGGAAGTTAATGGACACAAGAGAGTCTTAGTTTTATTACTCCAGCCATGTGTTGGCATGGAGGGCTGTGGGCAACATGCAGGACTGTGAGATGACTTTCTATGGGATCGAGGGGAAAGCACATGACCTAGGAAGCAGTAAGGAAAACTCTTGCCCTTGGGCATAAGAGCTCTGCCCTCCCATGCCCCAAGAAGCTTGCATAATCGACAGTTTATGGAGGATGAGAGGAAGGCAAATTGCTTTTTTGTTGCTCCGTGGCCTGGAGACTCCCTCAGCTTATGTCCTTGCCTCCTCAGTGCTAGTCTGGAGCACAGGGGAGGGCACCTCCAAATTCAGGTTGCTCCCATGGCCCCAGGGCAGTACCCACCACCATAGTACACAGAGCTGCCCTGGCTGGGCCAGCAAGCAGGAGCTGGGTACCAAAGCACCTAACACCTGTTCCAGCAACCCCAGAACAATATGCAGAAGAAGCATGTTCTTACTAAAAAATGAGAAAACCTTGGAGAACTTTGAAAAGTTGTTTGTGAGACACTAACAGAATTGCAGATTGAACAGCATACCTAAGAGCTGCTGCAATGAGAAGGGCCTTTTTGGAGTCCAAACCACTCTTAAGCAACTGCCCAGGAACAGCAGCATCCAAGCAGAAAGCTGGTGTTAGCACACAGCCAGTGGCTCAGGAACTGCTTAAGGTGCCTGTGAACAAGGGAGAGGTGTAAAAGCAGGTTTCTGGGGCAAGAGTAAGGATACACTAGGCATCTGCATTTTGCAGGCTGCAAGTACTTGTACTTCAGCAGCACCTGGGTTGGACTTCATTTCCTTAAAACTGCTAAGGGGCCTTTGGGTGGGATTTAATACCCAATTTTAAAAGAGAACACTATGTTTCCACCAGTTTGTAGTGCAAAGGTGACATTAAGAAATCAAGTGGTGTGCAGGGTCCCAGGGCCATTTAGTGCTCAGGGCACAGGCCATAGAGTGGGAAATCCCCTCCTAACAAGAGGCTGGCCATGGACCTGGGCTCCCTCCCAGCTCTGATACAACTCCAGGAGGTCAGTGGCAAAACAGCATTTCTTAGCCAAGAGATGATGTGGTGAGGAGGGAAATGCTGTGAGCGGGTGTCCCTTGGCTTGGCTAAGCCATTCCTGGGCAACAGATGCTGTGCCTGCACCTCTGAGCATCCTGAGCAGCCCCAGCTGCTCTTGGACAGCAGCAGTGGAAATGGCAAGCAGAGAGAAAGCTGCCACCCTGCTCAAGTTCCCCCTGCTGCCTCTGCCCCTCCATCTGACAAGCACCCAGGCCCTAGGAAGGTGACACCCTGACATTTCCCCTTCTTCTGCCTCCACGTGTCACTTCTCAGCACAGTCAAGGAGTTGTCAGGCTCCCTGTCCCCCAGGGTGCTTCCCAGGGCACCCACTGCAGCAGGAGGAGTGAGAGAAATGGGAGCAGAGCAGGGCAGGGGGATGGAGATGACACTGGTTGGGAACTCCCCCCTCATCTGCAAGCAGATCAGGCTTTCACTCCCAACCATTGTGGGAACTTCCTCAAGGATATATATATATATAAAATAATTTATTTTGGCTTCTGAAGCCCTCCAGTACCAAACTGTCATTTTGCTCTTTTAATCTTATTTTGTGCCTGTGCTGCTCCTCAGGCATGTGTGCAAGCTGCTTCCAAGCTCTCTCAACACTTCAGCATTTACCAGCAGAAAGAGGTGCTGAGTTATTTTTCTCCTTTCTGGAGGTTGGGCTCTTCTCCCCTTTTGCCTCCTTTTCAGAGGCTTCTGGAGCTGGTACTACAGTTGCATTTTAGTTAGAGCAAGAGCCCTGTGAAGGAGTGGGGAGAGCATTTGGAGAAGAAAGGCAGCTCTCAAGGAGTTCTCAAAGTCACCCCCTTGTGACTCTTGGTTTAGCTCAGATCCAGGGCCAAGGGAAGTAAAAATTAAGTATTCTCAAATCTTCACTGTTCTCTGCAGCAATCAGGAGGGGGACAAAGGTGTGAAATGGTGGTCTGGAAAACAAAGCTAAAATAGATTCAGTAACATACATTTTCTGTTTGAAAGGCAGCAGTTAGCAGAAGCGTCAAGAAGAAGTACTCAGCTCCTGGCACCCCTGTGCTCCTTCAGCTGGGTTTGCCCTGGTGCAATCACCAGCAGAAATTCTTGAAGCCCAAAGGTCAGTCAGATCACCTGGAAGCATAAACCCTTCACAACAAGCCTAGGGGCAAGGAGGCAGGATGTTATTTTAACCCAGAAGATGCTTTTACACACGGCATCTGCTTAAGCAATCTACACACGTGGCACTCAGCTGCCCTGGCACATTGACAAGTGCCAGGCACATCCCACCAAAGAGATATTTCAAGCAGAGATTATATGACTGGTGTGTGTGGGGCAAAAAAAACCATCTCCTGTGCTTTTTGCTGTTCACATTGGGTCATATAGAGACCAATGTGAGTGAATGCCACCTGCCAGATGGTGGTATGGAGGCTGTCACAGAATCACAGAATCATTCTGTTTGGAAATGACCTTGAAGTTCATTGAGTCCAGCCATCAACATAACTTTACCAAGTCCAATGCTTAAACCATGTTCCTAAGCACCACATCTACACATCTTCTAAACACCTCCAGGGATGGTGATTCAACCACCTACCTGGGCAGCCTATTCCAGTGTTTAATTACCCTTTCAGTAAATAAGTTTCTTCTAATATCTAATCTAAACCTCTTCTGGTGCAACTCGAGGCCATTTCCTCTTGTCCTGTTGCTTGTTACTTGGGAGAGGAGACCAACCCTCACTCCACTACAACCACCTTTCAGGTAGTTGTAGAGAGTGATAAGGTCTCCTCTCTCCAGACCAGGAAACCCAAGTTCCCTCAGATGCTCCACATAAGACTTGTTCTCCAGACCCTTCACCAGCTTCATTGCCCTTCTCTGGCCACACTCCAGCACCTCAATGTCTTTCTGGTAGTGAAGGACCCAAAACCAAACATAGTACTTGAGGTGTGACCTCACCAGTGCCAAGTACAGGGGGACAATCACTTCACTAGTCCTGCTGGCTACACTATTTCTGATACAAGCCAGGATGCCACTGGCCTTCTTGGCCTCCTGGGCACACTGTTGGCTCATATCCAGCCAGCTGTCAATCAACACCCCCAGGTCCTTTTTCCATGGGACAGCTTTCCAGCCATTCTTCCCCAAGCCTTTCACCTTGCATGGGGCTGTCGGGACCCAAGTGCAGGACCTGGCACTTGGCCTTGCTGAACCAGATCAGCCCTCCACTTTGTATATCCACAGGGTCCCTTGCCACTGGGCAGAATAAGGGAAGTTCATCTGGAGCTGGTGGGAAGCAGAGCAACCCACAGCAGTGATGCCCAAAGTAGCCCATTCATATGTTGCAGAAAGAGGGCTCCCAGGGACTTCAAGGGAGCTGCTCCAGTGCCTGGAAGAGATTTGGTGGGATTTGAAACCCCCTTATCTTCCTCTTGCTCTCACCCTCCCCTTCTTTCAGCTACAGTTCTTTGCAGAGCAGTCTCTACAAAGCAGCACCTCTGAAACAAAAGTTCTTGCTGCATCTGCCTGTCAAAGTCATGTCCACTGGCTGTAGCAGCAGTAATATTTAATGCTTCCCAGCCTTGCAAAGATGACATATTTGGGTTCCAATCCATTGCATGGATCAGCCAGTGGGTTTACGTTACAGTAATCGGGGCAGATGGTGAGGAAGAGTGTGTTACTCGGGTATAAGCAGGAGCAGGGGGTGATGAGGAACAGGGTGTACTGGTGCTGTGGGAGACCTGCTACAGGCACTTGCCTGTAAAAAATGCCTGTGAGATCCAGGGTGAATTTGCAGGGTAGGTAGTTAGGTTAAAAATGTCATCCTCACAGGAGAGGAGTTTGCCCCATGACTGATCCCAGCCTCTTGTTCTGCAAGATGCACATGTGTCTGGCTACATAAAATGCATCTGGGTTGTGACCTTGCTCAGAGCAGCAGCAGGTCTGGGACACACACCTGGGCCCCCCAGCTGCCACGTGCATCCCCACTGTGCAGCATCAGGGCAATCTTGCTGCCTTCCCACTTCTTTTAGTTGAGTCCCTCCTGCTTCTCTGTGGACCTGAAAACTGCCTGCCCCTCCAACACTAAAGTAAACAGGTCCTGTTTAATCTTCATTATAATAATTAATGCTATTACTTTTATTACGGGGCTGCCTTTGAGGGATATATTAGAGTAGATGATGGCTAAACACACAGGATAGGACAGGCTCTGCCCTGCAGACTTGACAGCCAGGGGTGAACGTCTTCCTTGATTTGGAAATGTGCTGGTTGTGCTTGTAATTGACTGCAGGTGCCAATTTGGTGAAGCTCAGTTGTTGAACACAGCTTTATCGACATGTTCCTCCTTTCAGATTCTGTTTCCCCCTTCCCTGAAGGAGTCATTGATAAGAAGACCTTGTCATTGCTTGCCTGAGACCTTCCAAACCTGTATATTCTGGTCATCCAAAGAAATTGCTGCAGGGAAGGAGATACTCTATGTGCAAACACATATAGGAAGAGCAGAGGGAGGGCAATGGCTATAGTTGTACCGCAGCCTTTTCTACAGCAAGACAGAGCAATACATCCAATACAAGTATTTTTAGTGAGCTCTGAGTTGTGCTGGGGCCTTCTTTGCCCCATTATTGGACCCCAGTTGTGGCACCTGAGTTCTTTGTTCTCCCATAGGGAGGGTAAAAGAGAGGAGTGTGTGCTGGGGGCAGAAGAGGTGGGGGGTGATAGGGTGGCAGGGACCCCCAGGTGCCCCTCCCTGAGGAGCTGCACATTCATCAGCTGGAGCCAATGCTATGGTGTGACCATTTGTCCCCTGTCCCATGTGCGTGACAAGGGAGCTGCATGCTTCCCAGCAGGCCCTCTGCTCAGCAGAAAATACAGTGACACCGTCGCATTTGCAGCAAACTTGGTGTAAGCTTCACTTTCCTGCTTCCTTTCCTTCCCTTCTACGTGACCTCCCTGAAAGCTGCCTCAAGAAACAGGCTGTGATCTCCCCCCATAGTTCCAACAGGAGAAACGCAGCGGCACGTGGAGAAGCAGCCTGTGCCTGTAACTGTCTGGCAAGCCTGTCTGTCTGCCAAAAATTACAGTGGGGTTTCCTACAGTCCTTCAAGCACTTAGACTGAGTGGGAAACGCTGCTACCAGCAAGGAACAGAGGTGCAGCACCACAGCAGGGGCTGAGCAACGCAGCAGTGAGTAAGGAGGGCTCAAATCCTGCAGTGGTGACAACGGTGTGGGACAGGCTGAGTGCATGGTTTGAGCTGACTGCTGGCATTGAAATCCAAACCCTTCAGATGGCCTTAAAAACGCTGAAGGATCTTTTTTTGTTTAAAAAAACAATCCAAACTTTGAAGCAACAGTAGCCCAGGGGCTCCTGCCAGTGTCGTAGCAGAAAACGTGCCCTCCTGGGCAAGTGAGTTTACAAAGCACTGGCCTGTCCCACTGTGTTGGCAGATGAGTTGCTGTGGCCACATAGCCCCAGATAGAGCAGAAAGCAGGAATACCCATGTTTCTGGCAAAGGCTGCTTTTTCTTAGGATTCAGAGGGTAGAAGAGTGGGTTGCAAAGGCCTGGTAGCATCAAGAGAGAAGAGATAGCACTGGGAATGGCTCATGGCCATACCTGAAGTGCCCCAAGGGGATGTGCCCAGGTCAGCACTGCTCTCCTGAGGCTGGCAAAGGGCAAGGCAGATGGCTTCATTGGGGCAGCACTAACCAGTGTCAAAACAGCAGGTTGAACCTTACTCAGAAAGAGCTTTGCTGTGACAGCCCACAGGAACTAAGGGGTGCCTGAGATGTAGACATGGGTGCCCACCTCCTCAGAGCCTGAACTGTTGACTGTCATGGCTTGGCTCCTTGAAGCCCCTGCCCCAAGGGAGGAGAGGGTGCCAGGCTGACACCAGGGGATCCACTGAGTGTTGAAACCCCCAGCTTCCCTTTCAGGGCTAATGGAAGAACCACCAAGATGCTGCAGGTCTCCCAACAACTGGAGCCCAGCACTGGCATGAGGTGCCCAGGGAGGCGTGAGGAACTGGCTGAATTTTGTAGGAATTTTGGTTACACTGAATTCAGACCAAAATTCCTCAAGAGATTTTAAGGCAGATCATCACAAACAGGAGATCACTGTCACCAGGAGACTGCCACAGACTTCATATTTTATATGTACACAGTACCAACGTCATATTTCAGGAGTCTGTCATCCCTGAAATGAGAAATTAATGCCTTGGATCATTTTACCTATGAAAATAATTCTGCAAGCACAAGCTGTGCCCTATGGGATATGCAGCACGCAAATGGAAAGGAAAAAACTCTGCCTCTGTAGCTGCTACTAAACCCCAACATCAGT
>NW_009954303.1:858384-858694 GCF_000747805.2 Chaetura pelagica
CGGGGATAAGGCGGGGGGGAGGAGCGGCGGAGCGGGTGCCAGGGCGGAGCTGCAGCGCCTCCCGGTGCTCCAGTGCTGAACTGCGGCCCTGCTGCTGCCCTGCTGCATCCCTAGTGCATCCCTGCTGCATCCCTATTGCATCCCTACTGCATCCCTAGTGCATCCCTGCTGCTGCCCTGCTGCATCCCTACTGCATCCCTACTGCATCCCTGCTGCATCCCTGCTGCATCCCTACTGCATCCCTGCTGCATCCCTACTGCATCCCTGCCGCATACCTGCTGCATACCTGCTGCATACCTAGCGCATCTCT
>NW_009954303.1:859077-862065 GCF_000747805.2 Chaetura pelagica
CTGCATCCCTACTGCATCCCTACTGCAGCCCTACTGCAGCCCTGCTGCATCCCTACTGCTGCCCTACTGCAGCCCTACTGCAGCTCTACTGCATCCCTACTGCAGCCCTACTGCATCCCTGCTGCATCCCTGCTGCATCCCTACTGTATCCCTACTGCATCCCTGCTGCATCCCTGCTGCATCCCTGCTGCATCCCTGCTGCATCCCTGCTGCATCCCTACTGCATCCCTACTGCAGCCCTACTGCATCCCTACTGCATCCCTACTGCATCCCTACTGCAGCCCTACTGCATCCCTACTGCATCCCTACTGCATCCCTACTGCATCCCTACTGCAGCCCTACTGCAGCCCTACTGCATCCCTGCTGCATCCCTACTGCAGCCCTACTGCAGCCCTGCTGCATCCCTGCTGCATCCCTACTGCAGCCCTACTGCAGCCCTGCTGCATCCCTGCTGCATCCCTACTGCAGCCCTACTGCAGCCCTACTGAAGCCTGCTGAGCCACTCCTGCTCTGCCCAGCCCAGTCCAGTCCAGTCCAGTCTAGCCCCAGGGGCTCTTTCGCTGGCAGGTCCTCACTGAGAAAGGGAAACCTCTGGAACCACATGTCTTGTAACTCCAGTGCCCACCTTCACCTTCCCCACAGTTAAACAGCCTTCGTGAGGCAAACAGGCAGCAGAGCTGCTGGGGCACACAAGACACATCTCTCCAGATGTGAGGGATGGGACTGAGAAGTCCCAACACTCAGTGCCACGTACAAGCCACAAGATTATGACGTCTCCCCTTTGTGCCCCAGCATTTCCCTCCTGCCCATGCCCAGTCTGTCAGAAATGCTCCCCTGCCTTTGTCCAGCTCCACCTGGGCAAAGTGCATGAGGTCGGGGTGCTGGTGGTAAAAGCCCAAAGCAGAGCCACACAGCAACCCTGGCCTTGCAACAGGCTGGGGGTACTTGCTGAGGGAGGCAGCCCACAGGAGCAGAAGGACTTTAGCAAAGGTCATCTTACTGCTGAGATGACACCTTTCAACCCCTGCTTGTTCACTGCACCTTTCAGCCCCTCATGGTGCACTCTGCAAGAAAGTCTCTCGGTCATCACAGCAGCTCCTTCCTGATAGCCTCAGACATGCAGAGCTTGGCCTTTTCTTGCAAAGATCCTCTGTTTAGTCCTTTTTCCATCCTAAAACACATTACACAGAAAACTACAGATCTCTGAGTATTCACTGCATCACCAGTTCATTCTCTGTCTGCAAAGCTTACCAACCACCATACATTTATTTCAGACCACTGTTTATCAGAGTGCTGGCCAGAGAGGATGCCATCCCTTTTTATACGAAATATGCTTTGCTTCAGGCTAGTTCTCCATGGTTTTTATCCTGTACAATTCACTATTCTTTGCATTTTACTCCTAAACAGAAAAGCTTTCAGCCTGTCATTTGGGGCACCTTTAAATAAGACCATGTTATTTGAAAGAGCTTTGCCAAGGGACTGCCCCAGACCAGTTTGGAAGCCCTGCTCCCCACAAGATGATGGTATAATGAAGACCTGCCCTTGCACCGGAGCAGAAACCGTGTCTTTTTCCCTTAAAGAAATCACATTTGTCTACTTTCCTGTGCCTCCCCATTTCAGCTGTCTCTGGTGCCATTGCAAAGTGCAACCAAAAATCTATACTTCTTCAATACTCTGTGCATTGCCCATGAAAGGGCTAATAGGAGAGGCAGACCACTTGAGAGGCCGATCAATAGACCACCTGAGTTTGATGTCTTGCAGAACAAAGCACTGTCAAAACTCTTAATTACTGGCCCTTGCTTCTGCCTGCCTCCTGACAGCTGCAGTGGTTTAAGCACTCTTCAGCATCTGTAAGTAGACCACTGCCTAATAAAAGGCTGCAAAATGCCAGCACATCCCTGAGCCACTTCAGGAGGTTGCTGTTTAATGCTGAAAAGAGATGCAGTGGGGGGAAACAGCCCCATGCTTACAGTTATAAGGAGAACAGGGAGAACAGTGAAGAAAGGAAAAAGCAGTTAAAAAAAAATACATTAAGAGAGACAGAGAGTTTTAGACATTTTAGGAACAGTTTCAGGTGAAGCCTGTGACCCCAGCTTTTCTGGAAATCAGGCCCAGATCAGTCACTTCAATGCATGTGTCTGAACTGAAGGCTTTTTGGGTGGCGTGGGTTTTGATGGTAGAGGAAGGAAGCAGAGAGGCTGCAAGTCTTGCCCTGCTATGGGACTCGCTTGGCTTTGGAGCCATTCCCTGTCCCCTGCCATGACATATCCCAGGGCTGCTGGTAGGTCTGATGGGGAGGCAGTGGCAGGCACCCATCTGCAGAGTGAATCGACAGTCACCTTGAAGCAAAGCAGGATCTGAACAAAAGGGTAAAAGCAAGGAAGAAAGAGGGTGAGTGAACATGCTGTCATGAGCAGATGAGGGACAGGAGGCTTCTGCAGGCTGGGGCTGTGTGTCAAGCTGGAGTCAGCACACTTAGCTTCCTGGAAATTCAACAGGGGAACGAGATTTCAGGCTCCTTCGTGTCCATCTCCACCCATTAAACAAATGACTCTTTGCTGAAAGGAAGAGAGATGTTCCAAGCCCCTCATTTGGACACCTGGTAGAAGTGCCTAGCAGTGGAGAGGAGAGGAGCAGACATGCTGATATTTTGCAATCCTGCTTTGATGTGTTCCCTGCCAGGCAGACTTTGCCTGCATGAAGACCCACAGGAGCAGCTCCAGTTTTCCACCTCCCAGTTTAACCCCTGGCTTAACAACCAGCAACCTGTGCTGGGGCAGAGGAAAGGCTTTGGAGGAAGGGTGAAGTGAGATTTGCAACATCAGGCACATTTATGACCAATTCCTTGTGTGGACTGTGAGTCACAGTGGAGAAGGGAGCTGAGAGGATGGTTTACATTTCTCTTCTTCTCTGATGTGTCTCTGATTACAGTTCTATGAGACTTAACAGAGTTTTGATATTGCTGACCAAACAGCAGGGTGGAGATGG
>NW_009954303.1:862130-873472 GCF_000747805.2 Chaetura pelagica
GGCTGGTTGGCCCTCCAAAGACTTCAGGCTCACAACCATCTCCCAGACACCATGTCTCAAAAAACCATGAGAATGCAGTTTCTTCCAGCCATGCACGTGGGGAAGTTGGCAGAAATAAAACACTTCTAGTGTCCTGTGTTGCTGTGGCCTCTGGGAGAGGGGGATCTACTTTTCAAGTCTTGGTAGCAAGAATAGAACCCCAGTGTGTGACCTACCATTGGTCAATCCTACCACCTAAAGTGGGATAGAATAACAGAGATTATGAGAGCTGGTGAGGCACCAGTAGGAAACACAACCTGGTTTCATTTCTGTGTGTCAGGGGACTGATGGGGCAACTATTATGGTAGACAGGGAGGGGAGCAGCACATGGTGCTGTAATTACACCTTAGAAAGGATGTGAATATGACTTTTCATGCTACTATCAAATAGAAATGCAGCATCTTCCTGTTATAGCACCTCCAAATCACCTTGCAGAGGTGGACAGGTATCAGCCATCTTCTGGAGAGGCTCTGGAAGGAGATGGAGAGCCTTCTTTGGAGATAATATCAGCCACGTCAGACACTGCTTCTCCGGGTCCACCTGTGCCAACAATGCCTGCAATAGGGCGTGGGAGGCTCCTGGGCCATGACTCAACATGGGGCCCAGCCTGGAGCATTGAGTCACTCAGTGCCATTGCCAGTGGAGAGGACAAGCCACCAGGCACGTCACAAGCAGCAGCCAGTTGCCCTTCTCCATGCTCTCTTAGCCCTGCCATCTCTCCATCCGCACAGCTCGTGGCTGCCCTGCAGGCAGCAGGGACCTGAGCAAGGAGCCCTGCCCTTGTCCTGTCAGCAACTCTGAAGTGTCATAGCAATTAGAAGAAGGTGGAGAGGTGTCATATTAGTGACAAGAGCACAAAGTGGTCCTTATATTAAAATTATCCCAGCAAACTGAAAAGTGCATTGACCAGTTAACAGCTGGAGGGACAGAAACCTTATTTTTTCTTTCTTCTTGTTGTTGTAGTGTTTTTTTTCCCCTTTTCATTGTGGAGGCTTTTCAGGTGGGCTTTTCAAGAGGATATTTTTTAATAGCTACTATTTTATTTTATTTTATTTTTCTTGTTCTCTCCATTGGTGATCTCAGAATGGCAGAGTGATTGAGGTTGGAATGGACCTCAAGATCATCTGGTCCAGCCCTCTGCTCAGATAGAGCAGCTGCATGAGGCTGGGTCCAGCTGAGTCTACAGGACCCCTCAGACCTTCCATTCAAAACTGCTTTCTAGCCACTTGGCCCTCAATATGTGCTGATTATTATTGCATTATCACTTGTTGAGATTCCCATCTGATCATTTCTCCAGCCTACAAAGGTCTCTCTGAAGGGCACCGTGACCAGCTGGCCATCCAGTGTCTCACAGGCTGTCTGAGGAATGGAAGATAACCTCAATTTGAATCTAACTTTTAAGCTCTTCCTGGGCATGATGAGTGCCACTGGTCCTTTTTGGGGCTGTAGAGGTGACTAAGGCCCTAAAGGAGAACTGTGGCCACTACATGCAAGGTGTTTTCCATCTTGGGGCCTGGACTTCCCTGATAGAGGAGTTCAAAATGCATTCTCACCTGACCAGCCCCAAACATACTGTGAGAATTATTTGCACAGAAGGCACAGACCAGGGTGGGGGGGAATGTTAATTTGGAAAATGAAGAAACGAGGAAAGATGCTCCAAGGTTAATGGATCTCACCTTGGAACTCAAGTCACTGTTATCATTCTTTGTCTAAGCTGCACTGCTTAGACTGTGCTTTGGTGGCTGCCTGCTGCTCTGTAGGAGACAGAACAGTGTCAGGAGAGGGGGTCTTGTTCACAGTCAGTGCACAGCCATTGCTGCCAGCTCCCCGAGTTGTGCTGGAAGAGACAAGCATGCTCTTCCTCTGGAGCTTTATTTTCAAGGAGCAAACTGGTGACCACTGTTGGATATCAGTCTCAGGTCTCTGCTGCCTGGCAGCTGCAATTGCCACGAGTGGGAGCAGGTGCCCTGAGTTTGTGGGGACCACAAGATTGAGACCAGGTTTTTTTCCCATCCAAGGTCTGGCATGACCTGCATTGCCCTTACTCTGCATGGTGTCCCTGAGACCATGGGCAAGGAAGGTCTGGCACTTGGAGTGGGGATGATGGGGGTGGGATAGTGACCCAAGACAGACAGTGGGGTCACGCCAGCTCTGCACTGTTTGCTCATTTCAGGTGCACTGGCCTCGCTCAGCCGAAATGCAGTCCAAACAGTACTGGATCTGATGAAACTGGGGCTAAAAGGAGAACTTCTCCAGTCATTGCCAGGGCTGAAAAGCAGCCCTGTGTTATGGGCCGTGGGAACACCAGGCAGCTGTCTCTGCACCCGCCCTCTGCTGCTTATCGGCAGTGCAGCAGGAGCATCTCCATTTAGAGATGTGTTTGCTTTGCCCGACTGTGGCAGAGTGATAGGGGCTGCAGCGAGACATGGGAGCTCCTGCTGCTCCCCACTGCCAGTGGTAGTGCTACAGATGCCTCTGTGCCCAGGCAGACCCTCACTCCTGTCCCAAAGCTCCACTGGTTCCAGCCCACAGCCGTGTGCCCACCTTCTCTGTGTCTTCAAATGTGTCTGCGCTGCTTGTATTTGTCCAGTCCACCCCACCCTGACCTCCACCATGGGGCATGGGAAAGCCCCCTTAGCACCTCCTAACCTCTCCACCTCTTTGAAAAGCAGAGAGACATGCTCAGATTTTGCTCAGTCATTTGCAAAATCCCTGCACCAGGGTGAAAAGCTGGTCCTTCGTGTAGTGCTAGAATTGCATCCCAGCCTTGGCCCCCTCAGCTCAACCCCCTCCCCTGCAATTCCTTGGCCAACTTCAGGAATAAACAGCTAGCTAATGGCAGTGCACTGGAAGGGCTGATCTGGCTCAGCGTGCCATAATCACAGGTTATCAGGCACATTGATCCTGTTCCCACTCTGAGTGCTGCTGAGAAGGCTGCAGCATCCAGCAGCCCCAGAGACAGAGCCCCATGGCAGCCTCCCAGAGCCTGTGGGGCAGGGAGGCCTTGCTTAGGATGGCCCAAGATTGGGGCTAGATGCCTGGTTTGCACTGGGATGAGGGGGATGGATTTTCTGCATTTTGGATGCCCTTTTGAAGCACTGAAATGAGGGATCTGATGGGGCATTACTTACTTGCAGTGCTGCCCCTCATCTGCCAGGTGGTTTCCAAACTGATGGAGAGCTTTGATTAGTTCATGTTCTCCCACAGTGCTGCCATATTTGTGTCTCTCAGGGATCAAAAGTTTCCCTGAGTTTTTTTTAAGCTTCCTTTGTGGAGATGCTACCCAGCAGCCCTACAAAATAAACTATATTTATTGTGCAGAAAACTACTGTAAGATGTGATGCATGAGGACCTAAAGGGTGAGCTGACTGCGGTTGTGCTGACACCGACGTGATAAGACCTTTGACACCCAAAATAGTAACTTTCCCAGTATGATTAAGTTAATGCTGAAGAAAAAAATGGAAAATATGACAATCCAGAGAAAGATCTTTGTTTTTTTAATCATGAGAGCCTTTGTTCATCCCGATCATGCTAAAAGACTGACTTGGGAAACAGAGATTTGGTTACAGTCCTGAAGAGCTAGATCTGTAACAGCCAAACAAACCTTAGGAAAGTGTTAAACTAACCTCTTGCCATCCCATTATCAAAAAGAAAAGAATAAAAAAGGAGATAATCCTTGTTTAAATATCACAAGCAGCAGCTGAGTCAGTGGGAGCTTTAGACTGGAAATGTCAGGGAGGAATTTAGATTTTCAGAGCAGTTGCTGCTCTGCAATTATCATAAGTCACTTACAAGGACCCCTGTCTCTTTGTTGCTCTCAACCACTCGTCTGCAGGGAGGGGGACAGAGACAAACCACATGGCCCTACTGAGGACAGATAAGGAAAGCCAACTCCATCCCACTAAAGGCACAAGGCAAATCCCTCCAGGCTATGGCCGGGCGGGTCAGACTGGGCGGGGAGGAAGAGGACAGGGAGCTGGAAGAAGGCAAACCCAGGAGAGAAACAGGGAAGCAAGATGAGAAAGAAGCTTGTTGGAGAAAAAACCCACGTGTTAGTTCCTGCATTTGTTTGCTTCTGGTGATGTTTGGTGGGTAGGAATGACAAGGGAGGGAGAACAATTAATATCTGGGGGGTTTTTTAGCCTCTTCTTCTTCTGTGGTGCTTTCTCTCCTCTCCCAGTGTGCCTCGTTGTCATCTAGCACGTCCCTGATGTAAATTAAATAAATGAAAGTACTATTAACTCTCCTGAGGCAGGCACTGCCTGCACCAGCAGGGGAAGGATGAGCACTCAAAACACGTAATTTCCAGCACATTAAGTGATGCAGAGACATGCATTTTTCCAACAGGTACATCTGGGAAGGCTTCCTCTGTAGGGCTGGTTTTCCCACCTGTCTTTTCTCACTAAAATGGGAGGTTTCCAGGACCAGTCTTGCCCAGATGCAAGGTAGAAGGACCTCAGCCATGCTGTGCTTGTGGGAGTTGGTAGGGGTCTGCCCTGCCTTCCTGGCCAGGGACAGGAGGTACCCCTGCTCCAGCTTTCTGCTTTGTGGGATGGGTCATCATTTAATCTTCAAGTGATGTTACCCATTCTGGTTAGGACACTTCGAGCAAAGGGAAACGTGACTTTCCCCATGCCCATTGGGCTTTCTCACCAGTACTATTAAAATATATATGTCCTACTGCTGACCTGAACTTTTGTTCTATGCTTAACTTTTGGCTTTTTGTTCTCTTCTCCACTAGATTGAAGGATCTGTAATTGTAGAGGACAGTCCTATCATTGGGAGGATTAGAAACGTAATCTCATAGACCCTACTTTTCCATTGCTTAATGGCAGAATTACTGAAGCCAGGCATATTGTACCAGTATAGATCTCAGACCCTTCTGTTTCTTTACTTTCCATGACTGTGGATCAATAAAACATTGTTGATACACCTTGAAGATCAGAAGAGAAGCACAGGGCTTTGATGAGTCATCCTCTTAAGCCTGCTGGGTGAAATGAACCTTGTCATGGGTGATACGTTTACATTTATACTCCAAAAAGGAGAGGAAAATATTTTCTCATGCTCTTTCCCATACTGCCTGTTAGGAATAACAGATGAGAACCTGGATATGAATCAACAGGAAAGCACCGACCTTGCTGTGAAATGCTGGTGACAATTTCCAATTCAGAATCGTTTGTGCCTCTGTAAAAGATCTCATCCATTGGATGCTGAATGCAAAACACTATTCTGCCTATAAACAGAACAATGAATAAACATTGGTATGAAGTCAATATTGTGACATTTTCATAGGTCTGAGACTCTTTGTGTGACTCCTAATGTTAAATACACATCAGACCTTTTGTTTGACAAGCATGGTTTTTATTCTTCAGTGCCTGAGGAGAGAAAGAACCAAGTGGGTAAGGAGTTGATGATTTTTTTCATCATTCAGCACAGAGTTGCATTTCACTGCTCCACCTTGCTGACCTGGAGCTGCTGTTACAGAGATGAGAAAGGCAGTAAAAGGAGGGAGAAGGAGATGTATCCATGTCAAAGGAGTGACATATTCATGAAAAAGGAGAGTGTTGGGAAAACACTGACGAAGCACTGACAGAAAGACCTTTACTTCTTCTAACATAATTTCTTCCACAGCTGGAGCAGCAAGGGGAGGATGAACAGGAAACCAAGGGGAAAACAACACTCGGAGGAACAGCACAAGAGCAGGTGTGGGGTCCAGACCCATCCGAGCCACCCTGGGCAGCAGTGTAGGTCCTAACAGTCACAGGAGGCTGATGGCAATGGGTCAAGGGCCCTTCTGGTCCCTCTGTATCAGCTTGGGCTGTGCTAAGACCACAACAACACACAGTGACGCGTGTTCCATCCTTCTGAAAGGGTGATGGGAACTTGCTTTGGATCCCTCACCTGAGCTTGTCTTTCTCTGTTCTGATGCTGCCATGAGTTAGATAAATTACTCCATAGTGTGGGTAGATGAACAAGAAGGTTAAACTCATCAAGCCAGATACCATGGTCACTTGCTGTGAAGGGACTAAATGCACCAAAGGCCACTTACAAGAATGACTTAATACAGTAGGAGTGGGACTTTATGAACTTGGCAATAAAATGGGGACATGTCCTCAACTTTCTCTTTTCATGTGGTGAAAAATTTGGAGGATCTAAGTCACTGCAAATATTTGACTGCTGGGACTTGCAAGGGTCTGGAGAAAAAATAAGCAGCAGTTTTTCCACATGTCATCTGAAGGCCTCAGGGGCAGTCAGACTACAGGCAAGAGGGCTGGAAAGGAGTTCTTTACCTGTGCAACCTTTTTTTGTTTTCTCTTCCAGAAAAGCAAATTCACTGTCAAACTCAAAGTTCAAAAATTCTGTGCCAAATCTCCCTACCATAATTACCATTTCTGGAGGGTTTTTCCACCTCTCTGAAAGTTCTTAGAATCCTCTTCAGTCTTTCCCCCTTCTCAAAAGGTTTGCATTTATTTTACTTTATTTTTTAAAGAAAGGTGACTCCAGGAGCTGGGAGTAAAATATTTGGTATCAAAGCCATAAATTAAAATCACAAGGACTGGTAGTGCCAGAGGAGACCTGTTGCAATACACATAGGCTACCTTTCTGCATGAAGGTGACCTTCCCTGGTGACCTTGTTAAAGAAGTTGTCTACAGGTTGAAATACAATGTGCCAGCAGTGTCAACAATTAATTTTACAACCCCATGAGATGGCATGCTCCAAGAGATGTGGCATTGGATTCCACCACTTGCTCCTGTCTGCTTGCTGCCCACATTTTCCAAAGAGAAAATTGCTCCTAAGTGCTTCCCCATTGATCCAAGACAAGATGGTTGTTTTGGGTTCTGCTGTGGCAGGTGAATCATCAATATATTATTACTGAATTTTTATTTGTTTGTTCCATGTTCATTTCTTGAAAGAGGGAGGGGTAGCTGCTGCATTTGTTTCTGAAAACTCAGAGCTAAATTCTCAGTTGCTGGTGAGAGGCTGATTTTTTTTTCTCCATCCAAGCAGCCTCTCTTCCCTCTGAAAACTCCCCCAGTAATTCACTATTTTGCTGGAAATTAGGTTATTTTCCTCTGAAAAGATGATGGTTGTAAAAACTTTACAGAATTGCATTTTCAATGTTCACCAACATGAGGAGATTTTATGGGTTTTGAGGCAAAATATGAGCAGCATGAGCACAAGATTTTGAAACTGAATGTGGAGATGAAAACAGAGTTGTGAGACCACCCAGCTCCATGCTTCAAAATGGGGAGCAGGAGGTAATTTTTTGTGGTTCATAGGAATATTCTCAGATTAGCTAAGATCCTGACCTGGCCTTCTGAAATGTGAAATTTCAGACAAAGAGGTTTGCATTTAGCTGCTGAGGGTATTGGCCTTGATCTGTAAGTCATTGGTTTGCATCTGTGGAGCAGATCTATCCTGTAAGCTATGCTGTGAAAAAGTGCTGACACAGATGGAGGCAAAAAGGCACTAGAGAAGGTTGCACAGCTCTGCTCCATCTTCTCTCAGAAAGCATATCTTCTGCCATTTAAAAAAATAATAATTATTATAGTATTTATTTAACATAACTGGCTGCTTTGATTTTGCCTTGGGATTTACCCACTGGCTAGAGGAACAACCCCTGCACAGGAGGTCTTTGTGTCTCATTGGTCCCCTCTGCAATGGAGGGAATGAAGAGCCAAGACCCTACATCTGTCCTGTCCACTGGACCAGGTCTGAAGCTCCTAAACCTCAGCTGATCTGGCAGATTTTTTCTCCCAGAGCTGGAGGAAACATCTCACTGAAGAGCTAGCACACCTTTGCTGCTTGCAGCCCTGCTTCCTCTGGGCTCCTTGGTTGTGAGGGAGTGTGAGCACGGAAGTCAGTGTTTTCTAGATAATAGGAGGCTGCAAAGTTAAGAGGGAGATGAGGATTTTAATTATCTCCTTTTTTTTTTTTTTTTTTTTTTTTTTTTTTTTTTTTTTTTTTTTCTTTTTTCCTCTGCCACTGCCATAGTCCTACAGAGGCTGCAATGACATGGAAGCCTGAGGTGTCATTATGGGTTATTAAACTCCTTTGTGTCACTCAGGGGTTTTGAATGGAGCTGCGAAAGGAAAAGAAAGAGCCCACCCTTTGATGGAGCTGGCTAACCCCTCTGTAATTGCTTCATGTGGCAGACTGTAATTATTCAGGCTGTGAATGGGAAGAGGGAGAGAGTGTGGGTGAGTGGGAGAAAGAGCAACAAGAAGATCTCAGCACTCCACAAGGCCACCAGGATTGCGATGGCAGGTGGCAGCTCACCCTCACATCTGTGTGCACTGTCCCTTTCTTTGGCCCTTGGTGGGGCACTGTCACAACACAAACCCTGTTCCTGCAGCTCCCTGGGCTATGGCAGAGAGCCCCACCTATGCCAGGCTGGGCTATAAGTGTCTGTGCACCTGATTTACCCTGGGACTTGTAGCAAGACCACAGGCTGTGGCATGGAGATCTCTTCCACTCCCATGATCAAGGACGGCAACTTGGCAGATGGGGTTTTCTACTTGGTCGCTATACTTGGGGTGCTTGGGAATGGTGATTATTGGAAACAGTGTTTCAGGATGCACAAAATGACTATGTGGATCCAGCCAAAGGAGGTAATATCTTGCTCTTCTCTGCACCATCAATCCTGCATCCAGTGGCAGGTGAAATGAGCCTCTTCAGGACCAGCAACACTCTGCATCTTGTGGCCATCCCTGGATCCTTGCTGGGTCTGCTTTACCCTTGATGGAGGCACAGTCAGAGCTGCCCAGTTTATGTACTTTTCTGACTGGGGACTAGTGCAGTGAAGCAGTGTTTGCTCTTTCTGCTTTATGTTAGATTAATCACTTAAAACACAGCTGGATACACATGGCACTTGCACACATTCAATGATGGTCGTATGGTTGGAGAATGAGAAACAAAGCAGAGATGAAGAGCCATCCATCTTGTATTTCCTTCATAAAGCTTCCTAAAGGCTCATCTTTCTCATTAGCAAATCTGGTATTCAAGCACGACAAAAGCTGAGACAAGCCAAGCCTAGCTTGGTTTAACCAAACAGGCTCACACCCCCAGAAGTCATGTCAGATAGCAGCAGGACTTATACATGGTACCCGAACAGGTGGTTTATACAGGTGTAGACACATGAAAAGATGAAAACCTCCAAGCTGTGGGTAGTCTCCAAAAAGGTGGGACTTTCACTGGGAAATGTGTGAAGGAGTTCTGCACTGGACTAGCTGGGAAAAAACAATGGCTGTCCTCTTGCAGCCATGCTGATAATGCTGCTCTGAAGGATGCCCACCTGCTGCCTACCTTCCTGCCCAAAAGCAGAATCGGTTGCCAGGTGGTTTCTCCCAGCTCACCTCCTCTGTCAGCTCTTCCAGGACAGGAAAACCAATCTGATTTTTCCACTCTTACCAGAGGGAGCAAGTCTTACCATAGCTCATAGCAGTCTGGAAGTGCTGCCCTTGGTTGCATGGAAAGCAGGACTTAACTTTGGCTGTGTGCATCCTCTGCTGGAGAGACAGGGATGGGGGCATGACAGATTAGCAGGTCTTAAAGAAGAAAAGAGTTGCATGCCTAATTTGTAATCCATATAAAAAAGAGGGATTAAAAAAGCAAGGGCTTTGGGATGAGGTTAACTAAGTAGAAGAACTGATGAGCTTAAATAAAGTACTGAATTTCACAAGGAGAGAAACAACAGTAATGACACAAAAGGAAAACAGGAAATACTTTCAAAGAAATTCCATCTATTCATACAATAGTTTTAAAAACTTGTCTGATGTTATTGGCTTTTCAAAGCAAATGTTCATCAGAAGAGCTTTCATATGTATCTCTGAGTATGTTGCAGCCTGCAGGAAGGCTGACTGGCTCGTTCTCTTCCCATATTTACCAAAAGTACTTTAGCAGTTTCTCAATTCTTTACATGAATTGACATTTTAAGGCTATCCTTTCAGCAAATTGATTACAGATTTGGATAACTGTAACTTGCTTTGATGGGTGATTTTAGGTTTATCATCCCTGGCAAATGCAGTTCCAAAGAGACCTTTAAGTGAAATCAGCTATCAAAAATAAAAGGTCTAGCAAAATGGTTTCTCTTTCTGATTTTAAGGTAAGAAAACAGTATGAAGGAAAAGAAATAAAACTCATTGAATAATCTGAAATTTGTCTTTGTCCTACAACTGAACTGAAAAACTAAAAAAAAGAAGCTGAAATTCTATAGCCTACAAGCTGTTTTAAAGGTGGTGCAATCCAGAAGGTAATCCAGAATCAAAAGTTTCTTTGATAAAAATATTCAAATGCTGTTCTTGTAACTCTCCTCCTACTCAAGTCCCTTTTCCTTCCTATGTGAATTCCCAGTGAAGCTGGCTCGGTCGTGGCAAAAGCTTTCATTGACAAAGCTCACATTCTAACAGTGTATCACATGAGCAAAGTCTCCAAATCATTTTAATTAAACATTTCCTGAGTATTTAGCCTAACTATGGCTTTCTGCCCTTTACACCTTTGCAGCTTCATTCTAGACTAACATCACCATTGCATGAAATGGCCTCATGTAGCTGTAAACCTGCATAGGACAACGACATCTACTTTTCTTTCTGTGTATGTTTACTTCACTGGCATCAATGGAGTTACAGAATCCCCAGTGAGGGCTCTTTGTTGATGTGTAACCTGAAAGATACGCAAATAATATTTTTGTGGCCTCTTTTGGAGTTGGCTTTTCTTCCTGCCAGTTTTCATAGATCACCTTCAGAAGACCAAGATGGTCTTAGTTTGTTTTTAACTCATGTATTTCCATGTGAGTTCTACTTCCTACATTTTAGGAAGCACTAACAGCAAAGAGGATTCAGTCTTCCTAAGGCTAGATACTGGTGCAACCTAGAACAGACACCTGCTTGTTAGAAGGAGTTGTTTCTGAGAGTCTAGTGACTTACTGCTTATCTTTAATCTCCTGATATCAGACAGGGTGCTGAAGGTAAACTTAAAACCCCACAAAATCCAAAAATTTTCCCCCTTGGTCTCTATAGAGGGTCAGATCTCTTACAGGCTGAAAACCGGGATGAATTGCTGTGATTGACTTCTGAGGGATTGTCTGGGGTGGGCACCTGTCTTCACACTCAGTGGCTGTGATTGGGGTAAGATGGAAATGTTCCAGTGTGGTAATCAACATCATACTACTTGGAAGTCCTGTCTATGAGATCCCTGAGAAAAGCCTTGCTTCAAAAAAGTCAGGACAGGATGTGGAAACATGAGACAACATGGCTGGCAATTTGCATGAGATCCTAATCTTCTTAAGTTTCAAGGAAATTTT
>NW_009954303.1:873522-905443 GCF_000747805.2 Chaetura pelagica
CCCAAAAAGCCTGTTTGTTCCCTTAGCCAGGAGGCAATAAATTCCTGAGCAGGTCAGTGAGCTTGGCCATCAAAGGCAGCTGTCACTCCTTAGGTGACAGCAGTCTCACAGTGCCAAAGATCATCTGTCCTGTGCACCTGATTGAAAAAACGGGCTCAAAAGGGTTGTGAAGAGGTACCACCTGCAGTGAGCACAACTGGGACACCTGGCTAAGGTTGTGGCGTGGGAGTGAGTCCAGTATCTCAGAGCCATGTTCCCTGCACCCAAGCTTGCCAGCTACCATGGTCCACCTCAGCCAGTGGCACCAAAACAAATCAGCCATATGATTGTGCATTTGTATCCTCCAGGTAAGGGGTCCCCAAGACCATCCCAGCAGCCAGGAGGTGACAGAGTCTGCAGTGCTGCTCCTTGACCAGCTACTGGACAGTAGGGATGACTCAGGACCCACCCCTAAAGTGTTTTCTGATAAGATCCTGCAACATAAGGCAGCATCCCCCTCCATCAGTTTGGTGGATTTTATTCTTGTGTTTCAAGCATCCAGGGTTTAGCAGAGGTGAAGCAGAAGGTTTAGGAGACTCAGAGGAAATTAGGAATGAAATGGAAGCCAAAGCAAGGGCTGCTCTCATGCACATGGGAGGATGCAGGGGCTGGGGAGAGAGTAGCCTTGATGGCTACTTAAATCTTTCCTCTGGTTTACACTGTACTGAACAGCAGTGTGTCCTCAGCACCCACAGTAAGAGAAGCTGCTCCACTTGAATTAAAGTTATTTTTGGCTCACTGCTGGACCAAGTCTTTAGCTGTTGTCAACCTCTCTCTTAAGCTTTCTTAAGCTTCTACCAAACTGGGGCTTTCCAAGCTTCCTTGGTGGGGCTGGTAGCATTGATCACAGAATCACAGAATCATAGAATCCTAGGAGTTGGAAGGGACCTTGAAAGATCATCTAGTCCAACCCCCCTGCCAGAGCAGGGTCACCTAGAGCACATCACACAGGAACGAGTACAGGTGGGGTTTGAATGTCTCCAGAGAAGGAGACTCCACAGCCTCTCTGGGCAGCCTGTTCCAGGGCTCTGTCACTCTCAGAGTAAAGAACTTTTTCCTGATATTTACATGGAACCTGCTGTTCCAGTTTGCACCCATTGCCCCTTGTCCTATCTCACTGGACATCAGTGAAAAAAAGCTTTGCTGTCTTTTGCAGGAGAAGGCCAACATCCATAGCTTTGCAGCGTTGAGGAAGTCAGTGGGATGTTGATCCTCCAGGGCTTTTGGCACTGCAAAAATCATCAGCACTCTGGCATGAACTCAGTTGTTCTGCCACCGAAAGGACAAGCCACCAGTGCTACCCAGGTGTCTTCAGCAGATGCTTTCGAAGCAGCGTCAGGGTCAGCAAGGTTGTGGGTGAGCTCTCCAGCAGTCAGGCAGTGAAATGCCACCAGCTTCCCCACTGCAGGGATTTGTGTCAACTGGTGGCCTGTCCCCAGCACAGCGGTGGCTCACACAAAGCAGGACCATGGATTCCCACAGCAATTATTTGGCATGGGAGAGCTGCTGTAAATTCCTGGGGAGGAAAAGGCCACTTTTGCTTGCAGCAAAGCAGAGTCCTGGGTTGGGTCCTGAGCTGCCAGCCGCTGTCACAACCCCAGAGGTCCTCAGGCATTTGGTCTCTTAGGAATTACTGCAAGAGAAGCAAAGCCATCAGGAAGGCAGGATTGAGAGGGGGTTTTTTTTCTGGGTTATTTTCTTTAAAGCCTTTTTAATTGAGGACTGAAGGGGCTCCATTCCGTGGTCTTGCTGTCAGTGTTACAGGGCCAAATCAGACCATGAGGTGGTGGGAGAGCACGTAAACACACAACATTGGAAGGTGCATATGTGAGAACAGCATCCATCCCCACAGCTGCCTTGGGGGAATCAGTGATATTTTCCTGTTCATTTACTGCCTCAATGACAAGCCAAACATGGGGGGAAAAAAAACCCTAGAGAGGTCTGAATCTCTTTCCTTTTATTTTGTCCTTTACAGATCAAAATTCTTTCATGCAGCTCCTAAGCTGAGAAAGCAAATGTGCTGGACTGGAACCAGGCATGAGAACTTAATCAAGGAGAAGGGGGATAAAAAAATTTTGGGCAGCAAGCAAACAGGTGGGGGGAGCGTCTGGTCTGCAAAGGCAGGGTGTCTGCAATCTTTGTAGCAATTAGATTTAATGGGACAGAAACGTTTCTCTCCTCCACATCCCCTCCTCCTCTCAGCCCGAGGGGGAGAAAGGAGGGAGGTGGTGATGGGGAGGTGGAGGGGGGAGAGAAGATTTGTAAGACTCTTTGACGTCAGCCCTGCCCTATAAAAAGCTGGCAAGGAGCTGGAAAGCAGAAATCAGAGCTGGTGGAAGAGCAAAGATGCCAACCCCGAATATCTCCACCTCTGCAGCCAAGGGCTTCCGCAGGGCAGTGTCAGAGCTGGACTCCAAGCAAGCTGAGGCCATCATGGTAAGACAACCCTACTCCATTTCTTTCCCTCCTCCTCCAAAAACTGCAACCTCTCCCATAGCTATAGGCAGAGGCAGGCAGGGATAGATGGACCCACACTGCCTTCGTGGGAGTTCCCCCATATGGGCACCTGTGGATTCCAGACTGGAATCAAAGAGAAATTACCCCAACGGTTCTCTTTCTATACTGGTACATGTGAAATGCAAACATTCAGGGGGTGAAAGCCTGAACTAATGCCACCCTTCCCCTCTTGACCCTTCCCCAACCAAAAGCAAAGACCATAGACCTAAGCCAGAAATAACACGGAATCCCCAGCTTTCCTGATTTTCAGGAGCTATTAATGCTCTCCTGATTTTATGGCAAAAAACTGCAGAGATTTCAGCTGTTCCAGCATAACGAAAAAGAGTTGGCTGTTATTTCAGACAACATACAAGGCACAGGCAATTTAATAATTTTTTTTTGCTGCTGCTGCATCCACAGTTTTCTTTTCTCCTGGCACAGCCTTGTTTCTGTTCCCAGCCCTCCCTTATTGTGGTCTCAGCCTTGGGTTTAGCACAGGCAACACTTCTGCACATACCACATCTGTGTGTTTCAGAGAAAGGAGAGGGAAACAAAACCTGCTGAGCTGCCAAGTACCTTTAGTAATCTAAGTCAGGCCAGCCCACTGGACTAGCTGTAGGGACAGGAACATTTTAGCTCCTAACCCAGATACCAGCGCAGGCAGAAGAAGCCCTAAGACTCATGGCATGGGACAGTCCTGTGGGTCTGATGTGGCCAGGCTGCAGGCAACACTGGAGAAGCCAGAGCAAGCTCAGTGCACCAGGGGGGAACACCCACGGGATGTTCGGCAGGAGGAAACCTGGGAATTGAGCTGGGTTATGGAGCAGATATGCTTGGAGACTTTAGGGTGACTCCAGCAGTTTGGTTAGAGAGCTCCCCATTTCCCTCCCCTACAGACACTGCCTTTTTCACCTGCTCCCCTCTTAAACCTGTGTGGTGCTCTAGCTTGGTAAAATCAGCCACTACACAGGAAGCAAGAGGTGTTTTGCAGAGGGGAGTGTGCTGAAAAGGAAGGGAAGCATTTAGGAAACAAGGAGCTAAGTATGCTTTCTCTAATAAATGGAAATCAGGGAAGGATTCCCTCTGATAAAACCATTTTCATTCTGGCAAAATAATGAACACTTAAGGGGTTCATGAAAGCCTGGCATTTTCCAGGCTGCTCATCAAATCGGTACTTGAGCTGCTCATTGCTGTCTGGAGAAGGGGTGAGTTTGGTTATTATACACTCTGCAGTGCTGTTTCATGTTTGATGGGAAACGGGCCACTGTATGAAGGGGTCAGAGGAATTCAGGTTCCCCATGTGTGCTGGCAAGAATGTGCCAGCCTGCCTGGGGTGAGTGGCTCCTCCAGCCTGCAGTGGACATAAAATCTCAGTCCACCTTTGCATCCCTTTTTGGAATGGAAATTCTCAGGAAAATAACTAAAAACAAATCTAGCCCTTTTAGGATCACTCTAAGAGCAGGCAACATGAAAGGATTTGCCCTTTGCTCTCAGCTAGCATAGGAGCTATCCTCACTCCCTTCACTTACCTGCTTGTACCAGGCAAGAGGCATGACTCTGCATTTGTGTGCAACATTGTGTGTCCCTAGCACACCACCTGGTGTTGATGTGACCACGGATGATTGGCCACCAACCCTCTGCTCACCATTGCACCAGTTCCAGCAGGTCTAAGGTGTCCCTTTATCATTTTAATACCCAGGGACCAGCACCCTACTGCAGGGTGAAACTAGGGGAGGGAAAAGACCTTTAAAATCCCAGAGCTCATCTACACTAGCAGCTATTTTACATGTCAGCTGGGCCAGCCAAACATCAAACTCACATAGTGCAAAAGTTATTTGTTACGTATTTAGTTCTTCTGCTGCTGATAGTTTTTACAAGACACTCTGGGACTGTAGCTGGAGCAAGGTTTGATTACAGAGCATAAAAGCAGAGCCAGGCACAAGACAGCAGTTGGAGGCAACTCAGCAGGCAGGAGTATCCAGGGAAGCAGGGATGAGATATTACTGTCCCCACACTGCAGGGAGGGAAATAGTCTTTACAATCCTTCCTGCTTGCTGCAGATAATGAGCCATGAAAAAAATGCCCAACTATCTCAAGTCAGAGCACACTGGTTTTAATGACATTGCTTCAGCAGGGCACTCTGAGCTGCAGCAAATTCAAAGAAGGAAAAACAAACTTCATAAGAGGTGAATGACCGTATCAGTCTCAGGTCTCAGTTAAGCAAATAAATGCTTTGCAAAATCAAATCAAACTTCTCATTGTAGCTGGATACGCGCTCAGGGAACTAGTGTGCAAGGCAATTCAGAAATACCACGTAATGCTGCCTCCCAAAGAGAGGAAGGCATTTTTTGTGACAGATCAGTTTGGTTAGTTTATATGCCAGTTTCCTATTTTCCAGCAAAAGGAGCTAATACCCCAACGAGTGTAAATATGAGGGGCAGATGAGAGGACAATGAGATGGGGAGCGTGCAGCCAGGAGCCTTCACCCAGCAGAGGAGTTTGAAGGCAGGCAGATCCCTCACAGTGCTCTTGTCTCAAGCAAAATTCAGCCTTTTTTAAAATTTTTATTTTATTTTTCTTTTTTTCCAATTTACCCATGCAAAACATGCCAGCATCGAGCTAAGCAGCTTCCAGGACAACTCAACAACAACAAAAAAACACCATTCTTGCCTGCTAGGGGCCTCCCAGTCCCAGCACATGGGTCTGACTGGTCATGGCTGCCTCTCCAGCTGCAGCTTTCCAGTCACACAGGTCTTCTCACTGTTTACACTCCTTCCAGGCAGTTTTTAACTTGATTTGGGTCCAAGTTCCCTCCTCTCCCCTGCTCCACCCCAGAAGTAAAATCCTGCTGCACCTCTGGGGACAGTGTGATAAAACATTCCTTAACTAAAGCTCTGCCTGGCTCGGGAGCGCTGCAGAGCCCAGTCACTGTGGGCAGCATAAGCCTGTTTGCCTTGCTTATTGCATGCACTTTAAAGTAAACACCAGCTTAGCTTTAAACATGGTAGCAATATAAAACACACGGCTTAAGCTGAGCACATGCTCACAAGCTTTTCAAAGTTAAGCCTAAAGGTACTTATTAGTTTTCTTCTCTCTTTGAGCACAAATACCATCAATTTAGACCAGCAGCAAGATGTGCTTATTTATTAGAAGGTGTTCTCCTGTGCCACAAGTAATAAAGGGTTTTGAGGATCAGCAAATATAATTTCAGAGGGGTATCTTTATTAAAAAAGGACCAGATAGAAGTGTGTGGGCCGGTGTCTAGATGTGTTGTGTTTTCCAGACTGTATTTGAAATGAAATACCAGCTGGACACTGCTAAACCATCCAAGAGGATTTTCACATGAAATATTAGTTATTGATGATGAGCCTGGAAAAGCAGAGAGAAAATGGGCTTGGTAGTTGATTTGGCTGCCTTTTAAAGAGGAAAATACTCTCCACATTTTTACAAGGTGGGAAGGTGCTGCTTGGTTAGCAGGTCTATATTTTCCAGATATTTTCAATGTAATCAGAAGGAAAACTGCAGCCAGTCCCACTCCTTATGCAGGTGCTGGATGGTTTTACGTGCTGCACCTTCTTCCGTGCTGCCACAGGTTTCTTTTTGCTAGTTCTGAGGTTTTTTCATCTGGTTTGTGTATTGAACACAGAAAATTGGAACCAGCTGAGCTGCCTCTAAATGGAAAACTGGTTGTAAAAGACCAAGGACAAAGGAATTAACATATGAGCTATTTGTATAACAAAAGAAACAGCAGTGGTGGAAATAGTTTGCAGCTTACTAGAAATATGAGTGACCTAAACACTATGCCAGGCACAGAGTTGCAGCATTTCAGGTGCAATTCCAAGTAACAAATATCTCCGGGATCTTATTGGCACGAAACAAATCTATGGATGAGTGGCAGGAATTTATTTTCTAGGGTAGGTGGAAGTGGTTTCAAATACACTTCAATGGGCAAGCATCCACTTGAGTCAGAAGAAAAGGCCACTTTGGATCCTGAGAGCAGTTCAGCTAAGCTGCTCTGCTAATACACCTACACCTACAGTTTGTGTTTTCTGGCCAGCCCACAGCTGTGAGGTTCAGCTGTCCCTCATTGATATCTTTTCTCAGCATCACATTTATCTAACACTTCTCCCCTTGAGTTCATCAGACACCTGAAAACTGCATAAGATTGTTTCTGATATTTATTTTTTGAAGGATATTGAAAGCTGTTGCTAGGGAAGGTGAGGGGAGAAGCCCACTGTCTTGTTCTCTACAAGGATATTTTACACAGATTTTTCCTAAAGCTCCACATTTCCAAAAGTTCAGTTCTAAAGCCTCAGTTCTCATCACAAGATCTTCTTCTATAAAGCCAGGCAAGTCAGTCAAGCCTTTCCCTTCTTTCTCAGCTGAGACACATCAGTTGTACCTCATCCAGCTACTGGATTTGCCTCTGATCTTCTAAAAAGCTCTATCAGAAGTGTTACTTATTTCTGTTCTGTCTTCAGTCTCCACGGTTCATTGGTAGACGTCAAAGCCTCATTGAGGATGCCAGGAAGGAAAGAGAGGCTGGGGGGGGAACTGAGGCAGCAGAGTCTACAGAGACCATTGTCTTTGAGGAGAAGGATGGGAGAGCCATGCTGAACCTCTTCTTCATGCTCAAGGGAGCCAAGACCTCACCACTCTCCCGTGCACTTAAGGTATTTGAGGTGAGTTACCTAACCTGTTGTAAGGGTCTGAAGGGACACACCACAGGTTTCATGGCTGTTTGTGAGAAATATCACTTGAGACTACTAAAGAAAACTCAGACTAGGTCTGTCTATGGCAAATTATCAATTAATTGTCTGATGTCCCCACAATTATGCTTTGCTCATGCCCCAACATTCCATCACTGTCCATCACTAAGAGTGAGCCATACTTCTGTCTGGTAGTGCTGCTAAGCTCTAGGCTCAGCTTCGCTTCATTACTGGGTTAAACCACAGTTTCACACCTACAATCCACCCCTTTGTGGCTTGTAGCACTGCAGCCCCTTCCACTGCTCAGTGCTTCAATGCAAGGCTCTGACCCAGTGTTCAAAGGAAGTTGTGTGCCCTGAGTGGCTGCAAACCAAACGTGTCCTATAGTGGGTCAACAGGTGGGCAGTCTCTGAATGGCAATGTTACATTGGTCCTTGGTCAAAGAGTTACAGGAACAACTTCAGCCTGGGTCTAAAACTATTATATGGATTTCAAAATTACCTCCCTACTTCAGAGGTTACTTTCACTCACATGTTAAAGATTCTGTTGTTTCCCCACAGAGATACCTGCTGTATACAGTTTTAAATACCAAGGAAAACTGGTAACTAATTGAGCTTCTCCCCCTTAGCCAGAAATATAACATTGCATTATCCAGAATGTCAGTACTATAGAAAGACTGAGACAAGTGCTGTCTATCTAAACAGCAATCAAAACACAACGTGCATTTATGTAGTACATATTCATCTAGCAGGATTCAAAAGTGAGGTTCTGAGATATGTTTTATCTATAGTAGTTTAATTTCGTTGACTTCAGCAGTGAGAGGAGAGGACTATTTGTTCCTGTTAATTATCATGTGGGTTGTAAGGGGCCTCTAGAGGTCTTTAGTTCAATGTCCTGCTCAGAGCATGTCCAGTCACAGCAGGTTGCTTCGGCTTGTGCTTGTTGCATTCTGATGATCACTGAGGTAGAGATCTCACAGTCTCATTGCACCCCTTGAGCAGTGTTGCCTTAATGGTAAAAAGCTTTATCTCTTTTTTTCTATTTAATGTCCTTGCTGCCAGCTTGTGCCTGTTGCCTCTTATCCTCCCACTATGGACTTTTCAGATGTGTCTGGCTCTGTCTTCTTTATACCCTCCCACCAGATACTAGTAGACCGTGAACCCTGCTGCCCCTTCACTTCTTAAGGCTGCAAAAATTTGTGCTCCAGCCCCCTGTGCATCTTGACATCCCTCAACTATACCTGCTACAGCACATCAGTGTCTTTCTTCTATGGGACATGGTACTCCAGATATGATCTCCCTCATGCCAGATAGAAAGGAGGAATCCCTTCCTTTGACCTGTTGTCTACAGTCGTGCTACTACAATTCAGGATGTGATTGGTCTTTCTCATCACAAGGGCATGGTGCTAGCTCATATATTAATGAATCATAATTATATAACATCTACCTCATGAAATGCAACCAATTCTGGGGTAAAAACACATCACCAGCAATACTACACAGCAAACCCACTACTTAGTAGCTGAAAACATACAAGAAGTGTGTTTGAGGGATAAGTGTTTCCCTGAAAGCTTAGGGCATTCTAGATATTCATTGCCCATGCAGCATCATCTCTCATAATCTTATAAAAAACCTTTAAGTTCTTCAGTAATTGCAAAACATCTTGCATATCCTCTAAGAGGACTTGCAAGAAAAGCTGTTTTCTGGGCAACACATGGTTCTTGTCTCAAGACTGAAGGAATCTCCACAGCAATCTTGTCAGACTTGTCAGCCTTGGTGTTTCCATGGTTGGGGTCTCCTTCATAAAAGTGCACAGCTACCAGATGAGAAATGAAAAATGAATCACTGTAACATTTTGAATGCAATGGACTGCTTAGCAGGTATGAAACACAGAAGTGTAGCTCCTGAACTTGGTAGATCTTCTGTTACACTGCATTTAAAATCTATAATTTAAACAATATTTAAAACACTAAGCAAGAAATGGGGGCAGTGTATGTTCAAATATTATTTGTTTCTTCCTGGAGTGATTTACCTGCTACATCAAGAGCTTTCCTAGTAAAAGCTTTGAGCTTGCCACAGAGAGAGCTTTAAATATAATAAAAACCCAAGCATGTCAAACCACAAAAGAAGAAGATTCATTTCCCAGATGCCTCTGGCAATGCAGGTACAAAATATGAAAGCAGATGGACATAATGACATTTGCCTCATCATGAACCAAGCTGCAGGGAAGCTGGTTTCACTCTTCTGTATGTGTTACATGCAGCTAAAGCATAGGTAATGCAATCACGCCTGTCAGATTAATGCAAAGGTATTGATTGCTGAGGCGACAATGTAATAGTGAAGTTGGTGGGTACATTAAAAAAGACAGCCCTAAATGTAATTTACCTGTGGCATCACGTCTGTTCCTTCTCATCTTTCTGCCTCTGATTAACAAAAGTAATCATGTCCCTTCCTCTACCAAAGATCCTGCAGACACTTTGGAAAGGTTGGCTCATCGCGCAGCGACCTGGGCTGGTCCTGCCAGGACAAAGGAAACATCCACAAATCTCCAGGGCACCTGGAAAGACTCTAGGCTTTTTTTTATTTTTTCCTCCTTCTTATTTTTTTGGGGGGAACCAAGTTCTGATGGTGAGCCCTGATGATGTCAGTGCTGCTGGTGAGCCCCAGTTTAATGCTGCTGCTGCAGAGGGGTGGGCCCGGCCCCGCGGGTTCAGCACCTTGGCCAGCGCCGCCGGCCCCTTTCCCGCCACCGCCGGCCCCTTTCCCGCCACCGCCGGCCCCTTTCCCGCCACCGCCGGCCCCTTCTGCTGCAACCGGCAGAAACCTGGAGAGGGCAAAGGAAGGGGGGTCATGTGGCGTTTTGCCACATCCATTTCCCCTCTTGATACCATCTTCTTTGCCGCCTGGGGAGTCTGCTGTCCATAGGTACTGACCGGCTCCATGTGTTTTCTGTCCAGAAGGAAAAGCTGTGGAATGAATGGCTGAATGTGTCTATCCCAGTGGGGTAAAAAAACAGAAGAAAAAGTGGGAATCCCTCCCAAATGTATCCATATGGACATCTTTGGGAAGCAGCAGCAGGTGTTTCCAGTGTTGTTTAATGTTTCTGTTCTCCTTTTCCATGTCCCCAAAGACATTTGAAGCTAAAATTCACCACCTGGAGACCAGGCTTAGCCGAAAGGCCCGTGAAGGGACTGCTGAACTGGAGTACTTTGTGCGCTGTGAAGTTCACAGCTCTGACCTCAATACTTTCATCAGCTCCATCAAGAGGGTAGCAGAAGACGTGAGGACCACTAAGGAAGACAAATGTAAGGAACTTACAAACTATTTCACTTTTGCAGAGAGGCTGAGCTGTAGCAACAGAGTGTAGAGCTTGTTATTCTCAGACAAGGGAAAGGGTTACTGCACACTGAGTTTGAGCGAAGCAGAAAAGACTGCCTGTGGGACTCCTGAATCCTAAAAGCCACTCTCCTCCTTGCCCATTTCTCAACAGACTCCAGAGCCTGTAGCCCATTCTTTTGGCAATAGATTGAAAAAACAGAAATAGAAGATGAAACTTAAGCTTTTTTCACACCTGTCCTGCAAGTTTTCCATCCCTACACCAGTATTTTATATTAAAAATGTAGTTTCCTACCTACCTGTCAGGAACTCTGCAGATCCAGCACTAAACTACAAGACACTCCCCATCCCATCCTGTTCTGAAGACAGTGTGATTCCTATTGTAAAGTGTCCCAAGAGATACGCAGTGATCAATCAACAACCAGTTGGACCTGTGGATTTTTTTTTAATGTGAAGTCTAGAGTCTTCAAGTAAAGTCCAGTTTTCATCCTCTTGTTTGTTTTTGTTACAAAATACTCTGCTGAGAGGTGGGCAGGGAAGTCATGTGATGCACACCATGGCATTAGAACTGACTTTAGGACAAGAGCATTGAAAGTGTGGTACTACTGTCCAGAAGGCACAGCTGGGTCATGTGCTGTTTGTTGGGTCTGTGCATTTGGCACACCAGGTCAGATGGATCATATTCAGCCTCACAATCCCTTCTCAGCAGGGCGTGCTCCATCTCCACTTCCACTACCAGTTCTTCTCTTTCTCTCTTCCCACAGTTCACTGGTTTCCCAGAAAAATCTCTGAGTTGGACAAGTGCCACCATTTGGTGACAAAGTTTGACCCTGACTTGGATCTGGATCACCCGGTGAGTTAGTCTGTGTGAACACGTCCTTGCATTGGAGTCCTGAGTCAGAAGCAGGGAGCCAGAGAACACACATTAGTGCAGCTGATCAGGGAACTGTAGTGCAATCACCACCACAAGAGCAGTTTCTTCAGCCAGCAATGAACTCTGTTTGATGAAAAATTTTAATAACTGATTATAAATCCTGTCTCTGTTCCTATTTGTCATCACAGGGCTACTCTGACCAAGTGTATCGCCAGAGAAGGAAATCAATTGCAGAAATTGCTTTTCACTATAAGCAGTAAGTCTCATTCCTAACGTCCATGCAGGGATAATGCCATGTCGATGCAACCTGTTGGGAATTCATTGTGCTACCTGCATGACACTTTTATGTTTTGTCTCCCCATTCAGCCTTGCAGCTCTTTTTGTGTTCCTCTTCTCTCTATGTATTCCAGTCTCTTCTTAATTAAAAAATGTCTGTGGTCATTAATTCATACATTGACAAAGCCAGAATAAACCTCCTGCATAACAAAAGCCATGTATAATTCTGTCAGACCTCAAACTTCATTTTGAAATGTAGCATCACATTAAGAATGACATCTAGTTTTGGCTTCAGTGTTTCAAGTACTGAAAAAGCTACTACGTGCCCAGAAAACCTGTTCCGATGGTTCATTATCCTGGCTGTGAAAAAATGTGGGTTTTATTTCTCAACTGACTCTTGGTAGCTTTAGGTTTCACCCAATGGATCATATGTGCCTTTCATCTGCTAGATTGATGTCTGCTATCAGATTTTTTTCTGCTATGACAGTATTTATAGACTAAATTATTTATATCCTGACTCCCTCTGATAAATTAAATAGATTCCTGTAATGGTCTCATCATTGTCTTATATAGATTTAAGACTATCTCTTGTACTCATACTTAATACTCCTGTTCTGATATGTGCAGTGATAACACTCAGTCTCTTCACTGCAACATCAAACAGAGCTCTAATATTCAGCCGGGTGTATAAGATATTCCTTAGATCCTACTCAATAACGCTGCCTTCCACCATAGTATCTCCCTCTCCAAGCAGGACTTTAAATGTCAATTTCTGGAGGGAGCTGTGCTGAAAGCAGGCTATGGAAATTACATGGATCACCTTCTTGAGCTACCCCTGCAAGTGGTGTGATTCCAGCACGGCTTTCTCCTCTGTTATATTTCATGTTCTTTGCAGATTTGAAGCCCAGAATATAGACATTGATGGTTTTACCCTGTGCTGATACTAAATGCACAGAAAGTCACTGTGCCAGCAAGAGAATCCTGAGGGACACAGGAAGAAATACTGTCCTAAGATGATGTACCTGGGTATGAGATGTTGTCTCTCACATCTCATAGGCTAGCATTTATGAGCCACTGTATAGCATGCCTTCAGGCTGTTAGTGGAAAAGGAGCTATGCTTCATCACTATAACATGTGAATATCTATCTCATTTGTTCAAATACAGATCAGAGGATTTAGGAAATGCAATTGCCAATTATGATGCAGAAATGGCAAAAGTGTCAGTCTTCTTCAGTGCCTACTTATATCAATTTCAAAATTTTCTTTTCTTGCCATCTTTAATCTTCCTGATAATGTATTTTTCTGCAGTTCAAATGTGTTTAATTTTCCTTATGTAGCTGCTTTTATTTCCTAGCCATGGATTCATTCTTGGAGCCATCAGCCCCCTGAAGTTCAGGCACATTAAATTAGTTCATTTTCACACAGTTTAATATATTTTTTTTTTCCCAGAGGGAAAAAAATATGGAAAATACCGTGCCTCATAAGCTTTTGTTCATTTATAACCTTTGGCTCAACTAATTTCTCTTTGTAGCACCTGTACAAATGACACAGTACTAAGGCTTTTTTTTTCATGTTACTCCCATGTTTGTTTTAGGGAAGATTGTTCAACATCATGCAGCTTTTCCAAAGGGATTCCTTCTAAAAAGAAGGGGGAGCCTGGGCTGTGCTCTGCTGCTGTTAGTAATGGTGTGTTTGCCTTGCAGTGGGGACCCAATCCCTCATGTGGAGTACACGGCAGAGGAGATCGCTACCTGGTGAGCATTGATTTAATCTGAGAGCTTTATTGGCTTCACCATTAGAAACTGGGAATCAAAACCTAAATGATTAGGAAACGATATCTTAAAAAAATGTATCAGGAGTGCAAGGATCCCACTTAATGGCTTGTTATAAAAACTGGTAACTCATTGCATGTAATTTTATGATGGGAACTGCATTTGGGAGAGCAAGCTCCCTCAAAACAGTGGTGCTCTGTCTCCTCCTCTCTTGGGGCTGCACCACAAGCACTTTCACACTGCCAGCCCCAAGAGCTTTCTCCAAAGGAGCTTCCCCAAAAAGCAAGGTAGGTAATTTGGAGTCCTACTTCTCTAAGGGGACCTGGCTTAGTAGCAGCTTCCGATCAAATAACAGTTGTCACAGCTGCAGAAAGAAGTATGAGGCCCATCTGCAGAGTACCTTGCTGGCCTCACTTAGCAAAATGCTTCCTTTAAGCTTAAGTATTTCCAGGAGTGTCTTTGAAAACAAGGCCAGCTCATATAAGCTGAGTACACAGGCTCCTAAACAAGGTCATCCCCTGGTTATATTGACTGTCTTCATAGTGCAACTTCAGGAGCTAATCTAAAGGGAATACTTTAATTCCAGTTGGTATCTTCTATACAATCTTCTGGCTTTCAAGGTCAGAAATCAGTCTGTGCAGATACAACCACTGACTTTGCAGGCTCATTTGAAGGTGTGTCTGTACGTTTGCATGCCCCTATCAATGTGCACAGACATAGACTCAGTGGTGGAAAAAGGTAAAAGGACAAGAAACCTAGAGGAGTAACTCTTTGAAAGGACATAGGCAGAGGGCAGGAGAGGACTAGACACATAAAGCCTTTAAACATCTGCCACCTCTCATCCTGAAGGAAGGAGGTCTACAGCACGCTGAAGAGCCTGTATCCCACCCACGCCTGCAAGGAGTACCTTGAAGCTTTCAATCTACTGGAGAGATTCTGCGGCTACAATGAGAACAATATCCCTCAGCTGGAGGAGGTCTCCCTCTTCCTGAAAGGTGCGTATGAGCCTGAGGGACCCAGGCCCAGGGTCTGCCAGGGCTCAAGAACGGTGGTGGCAGCTACAGCCAGGAAACCTGAACCTGAAGGAGGAGTGCGAGCTGAGATCTGGGAGGGGAGCTCATGGAGGCTTGTGCATTGCTCACTGAGGCCATGGTAGAACCCAGATGGTGGGGGCTGCAATTGAAGGTCAAGCCTGTAGCCAGATGATCCCACTGAGCACCTAAAGAGCAGATGTTGCTCCCTAGTAGGCTTGGCAAGATTAGGCTTGACGCAGCAGAAGCCTTTTAACTTCCAGCACTGATGCTTTTCCTGTCTGTTCTGGGAACACGGGCCATCAGCACAGCCTGAGGGCCGTGCACCCCCGCAGAGACAGTGTGTCCTGTTTCAGAGAGGACTGGCTTCCAGCTGCGGCCGGTGGCGGGGCTGCTGTCAGCGCGGGACTTCCTGGCCAGCCTGGCCTTCCGCGTCTTCCAGTGCACGCAGTACATCCGCCACGCCTCCTCACCCATGCACTCCCCTGAGCCGTGAGTATCACCTGTCCCAGACATCCCTCCTGACCTTTCTCCCTCATGGATGACTCTCCCTGCTGCTGACCTCTTTTTTCTCCTTTTCCCCTGGACTCCTGCAGGGATTGCTGTCACGAGCTGCTGGGGCATGTCCCGATGCTGGCTGACAAGACGTTTGCCCAGTTCTCTCAGGTGAGGTGTTTGTCTGCTTCCTCAGCCCCAAGAGGGCAGAGCAGGTGGTGGGAACCCAAGCCGATCCCAGTCTTGCCACCTAAACCCATTCCATTCTAGGATTTATTTGTATTAAACACAATGTTCAGGAGCCCTGTTGATGATCCAAGAACCCAAATGTAGACTAAAAATATCAGACTCTGCAGCAAGGCGTTTATAGTCTGGGCATGATGGAGCTCCAGCAGGTGCACAGCAGTGCAGGGAAACAGTATCTAATGTCTTGAGGCAATAAAACACATAAAGCCCTCAGACCAAATCTGTCCTGATGTTTGTCCCTCCCCTTCTCTTCCCAGGACATTGGGCTGGCATCTCTGGGAGCAACTGATGAAGAAATCGAGAAACTCTCAACAGTAAGCTTTCCTCTTTGCTGGGTGGGGGTCCTGACCCCTTCAGCAGCACTTCTGTGGTATCAAGGGGACCGGTCCAGCCTGGTCTCCCCAGATTTGCAGGCTCAGAGCCCCGGCCCGAGCTGTCCCAGCCTGGCTCTTTCATGATGATTGTGCAGGGCAGAGATCAGCTAAACAGCAGAGCTCTCTTGCACATTAACCCAGTTTTCTCAGGCACCAGAGTATCATCAAGCATTGTATTTCCAACGACAGAACTGCTGGGATGGGATTAAATGACACCCACTTCCTTTGGCTCTGCCTCAGCAAGGTGACCTGTCCTGCTCCAAGGGCACTGAATGGCAGCACCGTGAGCTTCCCTGCGCACCGGGCACCCACCCAGGGGCAGTTCCCATCTGTCCCACTGTGGCCACAACTTAGTTTTACACTTTGCTCTGGCAGTGCTGGGTTACAGGGTAAGGAGAGGGGACAAAGTGCCAGGTGCCCATTAATTTAAACAACCTGAGATTCTGTCCATGATGCAAGGGCTCGGGAGTGACAGGGAGATGAAGATGAGGAGGTGTGTCCCTTGTGCATTTATTTTTTGTCCTTTCACAGCTTTACTGGTTTACGGTGGAGTTTGGGCTCTGCAGACAGAACGGGGTAGTCAAAGCCTACGGAGCTGGGCTCCTGTCGTCCTATGGGGAGCTCATAGTAAGTCTCAGCACAACTTGCCTCTCTGCTCTAGACCCTATACAGCAAAAAACTTATTCTGCACAGCTCAAATTACTTTATCCAACTTGCTCCTCACCTCTGTTTATCATATATGTGCTCTCCAATCCCCCTCATTTCATGCTGGCAATTCTTTGCTGTGCCCATAGCACTCCTTGTCAGATGAACCAGAGGTGCGGGACTTCGACCCTGATGCTGCTGCTGTTCAGCCTTACCAGGACCAGAACTACCAGCCAGTATATTTTGTGTCTGAGAGCTTCAGCGATGCCAAAAGTAAACTGAGGTAAGACTGGGCAGTGAGAGAGACCCAAACAGAAAGAAATGAAGCTATAATATATTCAAACAGGGCTTGACACCATGGCTGCTTTCAATTCAAGGCCTCCTAAGTACTTTGGAAACTGTTGCCAGGTCTTTCAAAGTGAAGTGATTCTCCATTCCCTGCAGGGTCCAACTTCAGTCCCTTGGATTCTCCCAAGAACACCTCTCCCCAAAATATTCTGGACTCAAGGGTATGGGTGTGATGAGTGGGATAGATTGGGAGGCTAGAATCTTGGAAACAAGACTGAGGGAGTGAGAGAAGAGACAAATCTAGCTCATCTGCTTAGTTCTCACAGGAAGGAGTTACAGACTCCCCCTCCGGTTCCTAGGGGGTGAGAAACAACATAACAGAGGGCTGGTGATCCAGAAATTTGAGACTCAACCCACCCACCAGCATCCCCTCTGCTTTCTTGCTGCAGAAGGCACAGGTGATACATGTCAGGTACTAGCTGTCCTTCATAGGAGTATCTCTCCAGCATGTGTCCTTCTGAAACATAGGCTTCTGTGTCATGTAAAAGTTTCCTCTGTGGGTTTTAGTTTTATGAGAAGGGCAAAGAGAAAGTAAAAATGGAATTATCTGAATTTAGGATACAGAAAGATGTTTGTCTTTCTGAGTAGCTGCTGGGCAACTTACACATTTATCACTCAACCAGCAAAAAAACCCCATCATGATGATCTTAGAGTTTTTTTCCAACCCACACAGTTCTATGATTATATATGATTCTATTATTAGTAGCTTATACACAAAAGAAACAGATTTGCTTAATGTGGAAAGACTTATCCATGGGAAGGATGGAGCTTTTGCCTCCTATACCGGTTAATATGTGTTAGCAGACAGCATCTTATCAGTGAAATGAGGTTTACCCTTTCCATACAACTTCAAACAGGATGGAGAAGGTCCATTCTACTCACAGACATCTGTTCAGAAAATCATGTCCTTGGCCATACCCAGAATTGCCAATAGGAGGAAAGCTCAGTCCTTGAAGGTTTGACTCACAGAGGAAAACTGCCTCTACCATTTTATCTTAGCTTAGTTCCAGCAAGTGGGTTATTTCATATAAATAACCTGGTGAGGACTGTTATCTGTTATATTTCAACTTCCACTTATATTACCCTCACTTACCCTGCTTATACAACCTGGAGTCCAGCTGCTCAAAAACAAGCACCTGGGGAGCCCATCTTCTCACATGCACTGGGCTGCTTTAAAAATAACACACAACAACCAGCTGTTGGCTAATGAGTAATTTCCTGTCATTTAAAAAGGAAAAACACATCACATACACAGCCAAGATCAGGCTAGAGGGTTTTGACAGCGACAAGCACTGTCAATGATCCTCTTTAAAGAGCTCAGAGACCACACAGATGTGAGGTGAAAACATTAAAGCATCTGTATTTTTTTATCACTGGCAGCTGCCACAATGGACCTGATTATCAGTGTTACCCCTCACAAGAAGCCTTTTTCCTAGGAAGAAAACTTTTCTTCCTTTCTAGAAAACCTGGTTTTCTAGGGTACACACACCCCCTCAGTGGCTCTTCCAGGCACCCATGTCATACTTTTATGCTTCAAAAAGTTGCCAAGTGTAACACACTCTTTTTTGGAGGGCAAATTTCTGCCCAGTAGCAGCTGTGCTGTCAGTCATCACTACAGCTCACAGTATTACTAAGCAAGGCAAGTTCTACCTTGCCTGGTAGAACTGCAATAAGCCATCTCTTTTAGGAAGTGGGCAATGTGAGTATGCAGGAAACCCCCACTCTTTGCACTTGGTTTTTTGTGTCCCTGCTAACGTGGCAGGTCCCTGCCGCTTCCACCATGTGCCCACTGGTCCTGGCTGGTGTTTTCCCCCAAACCCCGGGCATTCAGGACTAGGCTGCCCCGGGGCGTGTAGTGCCAACCAGAGGAGCATCTAGCTGAGAAATGGATGCGCTTCCCCGTGCCCTGCACCAGAGCAGGTCCCCGGTAGCCACAAGAGGGTACCCTAAGCTAAGCAATTCCGGAGCGAAAGGGTGAAGCCTCAGCAGAGCGAGGAGCTTCCCTCTTGCCAGCGCTGTTTGTCCCCTCACCCTCCCAGGCCTTTCCAGCAGACCTACCTAAATATACCTTCCCAGCTCCATATTCGCACAGACACTAAAGAAAAAAAAAATAATCCTACCTTATCAAGCACACAGATCTTAGTGATGGAGGTGAACGTGAGCAATTTTGGGGAAACCTTACCCTGGATTTGTTTTCACTTTACCTTGTACTTCTTCATTAGAAAGGCAGCAACAAGGTCTTGCTCTTGAGGGGCATCAGGTAGTCAGGCTCATCACCAAGATCTAAATGGGATGCTGTTCCCATGCACTTGCCCAGACATGAGCCACTGCCTGTCAAATCTGGCCTTAATACAGTTTGCAGCTAATTTGCCCCTCTGTAAGCAGAGATTGGTCAATAAATGAATGTCAGAAATTATTCAGGAATATAATAGTGCAATGCCTCAGGTTTCCCTGCAATTATCTTCTAAATCTCCTTCACGTTTTTGAAAAAGAAAAAACAGAAGTTGAAGTAGAAGGTGCCTGGAAATGGCTAGAGGTGACCACTTCATAGTACCCTCCAGATTGAAGAAAGCCCCTGTGTTCAGCCCACAGAAACCCTCAGTCAAATTCATGGTGCTCTTTGCTGAGCAGGAGGGATCTCAACTACTGCTATAGTCCTGTGGAGCTGGAAAGGTGGGAAATCAGAGCTTTAGTGCTACCTAGAAACTCTGCCTAAAGGAGGCATTAACTTGTGATCTGGGTAAATGATGATGGGTGGGGGGGAAACTAAAGACCCATCTCACATACCAAGCCCTCTGCACCCTTTCTTTTTTTTTTCCTTTTGCAGGAGCTACGCAGCACACATCAAGCGCCCCTTCTCGGTGAAATACGAGCCCTACACCCACAGCATTGAGCTCCTGGACAGCCCTCAGACCATCGGTCACTCCCTGGAGAGCGTAAGGGATGAGCTTCACTCGCTGATTAACGCACTCAATGTTATCAGTTAATGCGAGAACTGGGCTCTTTCCTTCCCCTCTTCCCTTGCAGCCCCAATCCCTCCCATTCTGCCCTCACCCAGTTCCCAGCTGATAAATCCTGCCTGTTTTCTCCAAACATTTTGCACCTCTGCTTGTCACCATGTGACCCCAAGAGCTTTCCACTTTTGTATGTAGGGTGCCCGAGGAGGGAAGAGGGGTGGACCCAAGGCCTGCTGGCTTTTTGGGTAGCTTTTCTACTGACTGCTGGAAGAGGCTTAGAACCAACCAAAAGCATGATCAAGCTACAAAGTTGAAGTCAAGAGCTGTGTGCTAGGCTCCTGGCTGCAAGAAAGAGGAAAAAAATCTCCTTTATTTTTTAAAAAAAAAAGTTAGAGAGAAAATGTATTTTTTTGCAGTTTGAGAGAATAAACAAATCTGTTGTGTTTTTTTTTTTGCCCAAAAGTTAAAAAGCTTCCTATACCAATTTCATGAGGGACCCTCAGCCACCACCATCTGCAGCCTCTTACAGCCTCATATATTTGAGAAAGGCAGAGCTGGTCTAGAAGCTTTTCTGCCTGAAACAACCCTTCAAGTTCCAGCTGCCAGCCTCCCCTCAGCTTCTGGCACAGGGAGATGCTTATGCACGAGCCCCTGAGCTGCACCACTGCTTCAGACTGCAGTAAGCATCATAGCTTCCCTGGGCCTCTGAACTGACCTAAGCCTGGAGCTGCCTGTCTGGTATAGAACAGTCCTGATCTACCTGAATCCTCCTCAGCACGACCACCACAGAGTAAGTTCAGGCCACCCAGGACCAGAGAATGGGCACCTTCTTCAAGCCCTCTTTTAAAAGCTTCCACAGCTGGGGGTGCTCAAGAGGAGCTGCCATCCTTTACAGCAGGTAACAGTCACAGCTGTTGATGTCCCTGTGTTCCTGGCCAGCCACAACAGCCTCTTGGTGTCCTGAGTTTCTTGGTTATTGCAGGCTGAGTGGGGCCACTGGTGTTTCAAGTTTGCCAGTCCTCGGGAGGATTTAACACACTTTCACTTTTCCAGTCTATTACACAGGTACAGCATCGTCTTGGGTGTAGATATCCCAATAACACTGTCACTTGATGTAGCTCAGGTGTGTGATTAATGCTATTGCTGGCCATTTCTGAGGAAGGCAACATATGGTTAGGATGCTCACAGCCAGTTGCATCCAGCTTTCACTGTAGATATTAATGGCTTCATCTGACCCAGAGCTCTCAGTTTTCCTCCCCCTGCTTTTGCCCTTCTTATCTTCTTGTGAGCTATCTCATAACTTAGCAGTTTGCTCAGAAGTTTGGCCCAAGGTTATGCAGCTGTGCAGTATCAGAGCTGGGCTTGGGATGCATGGAGGCAGCTAAACAGCTGTGGGGGACAGTGAAGGGGAGAATTACACATGGTTGTTTGCATGATCAGTTACAACATTTCAGTATAGACTTTTATCATCCTTATCGACTCTCTATGGTTTTTATAATTTCCTCTTTAAAGAAATGCAAGGCTTAGCAGTTAAGTTTTGGCTATCAGGTGTAATGTACCTTTGCTCTTAAGTGTTACTTCTACTGTGGCTCAGTCATAATAGTTTACAATTTCCTTTATTCCATTCCAGACCTTCAGATACATACGCTTATCCCTCAGTTCTCTCAAATTTTAGCCACTTAGCTACTGTCAACATTTAATGTCCTACCTGCTTCAATCCCTCCTGTTTATTTTCCTATTTGGCCCCTCGTTCTAAATTCCTCCTAAATTGCTTAAAAGGCCATTGCTGAAATCAGCAGTTCAACACTCCTAGCTGCTTCTCCTTAAGTTGTTCCTCCTCCTCAGATTGTCCCCTAAATGAATACAACTACTGAGTCCATTCAGTTATTGTAATTTTAGAGCACATTTTCCAAAGCTTCAGCTATGATTTCCCAATCTGGGTGGATCTGGATCTTGAGCTGTAACTCTCAAGGCTCCCTTAAGAGCTGTAACAATTTTTAACTTGGAGTCTTAAGTTATTACTATTAGATTAAGTAGCTGGAAAAAGCTATGCAAGACTAAGGTAGGTTAGGTCATAGGTTAGCTATCTAGCCATGAAAATCTTTTTGGTGACTCAAGTAAAACACACTAAAATAAAGAAAATAAAGCTCCAAACAGGCAAGAGGTAACAACAAAGCTTGTATAGTTAATGTGCAGCTTGTGGCCTTCTTAGCAAGAGCAATGCTGTCTTACAGACCTGCAGATTACTGTTCCTCCTCTCCTCTGGTAGTCTCCAGCTCCTAGGTTACTGTCCAGGAGGGCAGCAAGGATGCTACAAACCGTGCAGAGATGCCAGGGTCCTGATCAGGACCAAGCAGGAAGTCTCCACGGAGGTGTTAGCTTTCTGGTCTGGCCTCAAAACCCATATAGGTCTGAAGGTGGTCTGCTCTCATTCTCCAAAGCACTTCACAGTCATTATCTGCCTTGTTAAATGTCTAAAATGAATGTAATTTATAAAAAGACCAAAGCTATTAATATGGAGTGAAAAGCCAAGTTAAAAATTCTTGCAACTGCAGGAGCCCTCAACTCCTCCGCCTTGCCTGAGTTTACATTGCTGCTCTGTGACTCTGTCAGCTGCTGCTTGTTTGAGGAGCTGTAGTAAAATCTGTCACCCTACGAAAATAGAAAATAAGCAAAACTCAAAGCATAAATCAGCCCCGTTAGCATGCGAGCATATAAACAGAGCTATTGCAGCCACATGGGAGGCAAACACCAGGCGGGCTGCGCCCCTTTGCTTCCGAAAGAGGAGGCAGCGCGGGGGCTCCGCCTGGGCGGGCGCCGGAGGTTCCTCTTCGGAGCATTTTCTGTGTCTCTGCTCTTGACAAATTTGTGACAGATTCCAAGATGATTTGGCCCCACAGGGGGACAGCTGAGAAACATGAACCGGTTTGTTTTTACCGTTGCCCTCATCTATTTAATATCTTAGAGGGCTTATCCTATTAGTAACATAATAGGTCCCTGTAGTGTTTGTATCTAAGGCTTGTTCCTTTTTATCTGATTTCAAATACATGACTTGGCCCCTTATTTTGTAAGCCATATATGAACTGGATTCTTCCTTTCTTATTTTACCTACTTTTCTCATGTTGTTTATTCTACCTGAGCCTTGTTTTCTTCTTTAGCTTGCTGTGATATTTTAGGGCTTTGGACATAGGGCCACCAAGGAATGGGATATCCAAACAGACTATGGTAGGGTTGTAAACCAGTCCCTAATCTGTCACTGCTTCTTGAAGCTACTAATATTGAGGTTAACTTTTCAGCCTATAATTTTGGATATTGTCCTACAATTCTCTTTAATCTATTTTTAATAGTCTGACTCATTTCTTTACACCAGTCTGGAGGATTGCAGGTGGCAGGGTATATGCAATCCTTGCTTAATCCCCAGGTTACTCATTAAGACTCAAGTTACATCACTTACAACTTCCCCCTTGGCTCTTATTTTCATCCTATCTCAGCTGCTGTTCCATACCTATAGACAATTTTCTTTAATGGCATTTTTGCAGTTCCAGTGGCTGCTTCATTTGAGGCCAAATATAAATTACATGCAGTCTTTTCAGAGTACCCTGTACTTCTTTATGTCTCTTATTATGACAGCCTACAATAATTTGCTCTCATTCAGCCAGCCACAGTATCCATTCCTTCTTCTCTTTTAGCTTATTCCTAGTAGGGGCTTCAGTAAACAGAGTCAGTTTATCTACTTGTTCACTAAATAGTTTCTCAGTGCTGCTTTCAGTCTTCCCATGTACTTTAACATTCTTTATATATCCTTTATTTCCACTGCCCCTCTAAGCTTGTGAAATAAATGTCCTGTTTTCTTCCTGGGCATCCCATTATGTGTTTGCCATTGCCTTTCTCCCAGTCATGCATCTAGTATTTTATTCTATCATCATAGTAGCTACCTCTAGAGAAATAATGTATAGGGGGGTTTGTCTTTTACTGACAGCCCGTATGCTCCTTGGCATGATCCTTTCTCTAGTATCCCCACTATTTGTTCTGTCATCCCACTAATAGCAGTATCTTGGATTATTTTTCCTCCTTGTTCAAATTTAGCACTCCCACGAGTACACAATAGTTTTGTTTTATTACTGGTTATATTTACAATATCCATTTCTTCTCTTTGTGCTTAGGAGCAGAGTATAAATAGACTGGGGTACCACTGGGTTATCCAGGGGGAAAGCCTTCAAGATCATCACAGCCCAGACTGCCTCTAATCAGGCTTTCTGATGGCTGGGGAAATTTTGGTCCAGCCCCTCAAGAAGGGAGGACTCATATGCTACTGGTATCCATTTTCTTTCACTATTTTTCTGTAGCAGTACTGCCCCCACAAATTAGCTCATGATGAAATTCTTATTACAAATACTTTTCCTTTGACTGGGAATTTTAGTACAGGAGCTTTTCAAGCAGATTCTTTCACATTAGATAAAGCACTGTCTTGCTCTTTGCTCCAGCTCCCTTCCTGATTATTTTTCTGTCATTTCCATAATGCTCTGCTGGTACTAGCAAAGATGGATACGCTGCCATAAGATAGTAACACAGCCATAGATATGCTGCTGTAAGAAATTAAATCCTCCCAGCACTCTTCAGAGCTGGGGCTGATTAGTGGGAGTCATTTTTTCACAGAAAGCTTAACCTTTCTAGCATCTATCCATCTTCTTGTTTCACCAGTTCCAATTCCCAAGCAGTTAGCACAGGGTTGCCTTAATTGTGCCATATTCAAATTTGCTTCAAATCCCAATTGGTCTATTAATTTTAAAACTCAGCTACTTCTCTCTTGTACTTCTGTGGCTGTGATCCTCCAAATATTATCCACAAAAGACATTTTCTTTTCCTTGTCCCCTGGATACCATCACTCAAAACAGTTTCCGTGCAGCAGGGCAGGTGCTTGGCCCTGTGGGATGCAAGTAAAAGTATATTGTTTGACTCTTAATGTGAAAGCAGCTCTGAAAATTTCTTCTTCCTCTGCATTTTGCCATATGGGAGTTTGCTGTGAACCACAGGGATGCATTTGTTCTGCTAGCTCTCCTAATTCTTCTGCTGTCCAAGGAGCCTGACTCAGCCTCAGGGCTGCCAGGGGCCATGGAGATACCCTGTGCTCCGTTGGGAGTGGGTGGTTGGCACACAGGGTCATGTCCTGCTGACATTCCAGCAGCTCCCCATCACTTCATTAAAGACTCTCCATCTTCCTCAAGCTTGTGGACTGATGTTAATGCTGCCAGTTGCATCCTTGTCTTACCATTCATGCTGGCCAATTTGATTATATGCTTATGATGGCATGATTAAAAGCTCATCACGGAGGTGCCCAAGGTGCAATGAATAAAAGCTGGTGGAGCACATGCTGTAATCAACTTACTGCTCAACTCCCATTTAATTAAAAATTTGAAGGAGTTTCTCTAAGTCCTACACTCCACTCTACTATTGTGCTTTCAGTGGCTTCCTATCTGCAGCTACCTACCTTGGGGTCACTTTTTTTTCATTTTAACAGCTACAGCAGTTTGATCTGTTGTACCTGTCCCCCACCCAGGACAGCACTTGTAGTTTTTGTGGATATGCTGCTATTCTCAACATGTCTTTCTTTTCCTATTTCCTCATGTTATCCTTGACAGCATCTTCCTCTGATGGCTCCCAATCCTGTTCTCCTGACCACTTCCCGCAGCTACAGCAGTTATTTTTAATTTTTGTGTCCCAATCTGCTTTTGGAAGTGAAGCATCTAATTTTAGTTCTGCATTTACTATGATCAGGTCCCTTTTGAGCTCTCCCTTGCTCCAAGATGAATCATTGCACTATATGTGTTAATCCCTCTCCTTACTTCTGCAGTTTTTCTTGCTCTTTTTCTAAATCAATCTGATTCTCTAATTGCCATTGCACCTCCTTATTCGGTCCCTTTTTGGGCCACTAGATGGTGTTCCTTTTCTAAAGACAACCTTAATTCAAGTCACTTGATGGACTTCTTTAAAACACAATTTTCTCCCTGAAGCAGCTCGTATTCTGATGTTGCCTTGGTTTGGTCAGCATGGATTATTTTTGCTTCCCATACCAGTCCCACTAATAGAGGTGGCATATCATTGGGTCTCCTTTCATGCACTCTCCTATACTGGGGGACGTTTGGTCTCTATCACACATTGGCTTCTTGTGGGCTGGAGAGGCACCCACAGCCTTTGCTGTAATCTCTGACACTGGGATTTCCTGTAGCTCTTCAGAATTCCTGTTTTTAGGCTTTTTCCTGAGTCTTTTCAGATTTTCCCCATGCTTTTAATTTTGTCTTCAGGTATCTCTTAGCTATTGTGCGCAAGGCTGGTCAGATTTGTAGAGTTGCCTTGAACAAGATTGCCCAGAGGAAAAAGACTTTGAGGATCTACCCAGTCACACCCTCCACCAAAGGAGTTATAAATTCCTGTTTCCTGACAATGGAGCAGATTTGTAGGATTATGTGACTGCTTAGAGCTAAGCATGAGCTCATGACCTTTGGGTGGGTCATGGGAGCCTTCATGGCATTTCCCCAAACCTGACCAAATGAGGCTGCAAGCTCTGTAACAAGTGACCTGGACAAAGCCAAAACGATGGGTCAGCCCAGGTTAAACCCTCCCATAGATGGAGCATGGGCTGGTGAGAGAGGAAGAAAAGAGAAGAGTCTTTCTTGGAGCCAGGCCCACCATTCCCTCTGGTATCTGTGTCCCAGTGCCTCGCTGAGCGATCTCTTGCTGTCATCACTGCTGCTGCTGCTGTGGGTGGATCTGTCTGTCTGTCTCTGTGTAAAGAAATATGAAACAGAGTTATTTTTCATTTTGGAGTTGTGCTGCTGCTGACATGATATTAAGAATAAAAGAAATATATTTCTGGTCTAGCATCCTGTGTTTGGCTCTTTCTGTCTTGAATTGAATCTGTCCAGATTCAAGCTGGCCATCCTGCCTGCAGGCAGTAGGCAAAATCCAACCTGGAGTCCATTACAGTAGAAGAGCCACAATTTATGCTCATGCAAAACATTAACTTGGAGGAGGAAGATGGTCCCTTGTTTGCAGACAAGCTGATCTACACCTTTCTTTGCTGGGATATTACCATTTGCACAAGTATGCGTGGAACAATAGTTGGGAGGTCTCTTTTAAGTAGTAACACACCAGGGGGTTGCCTTCACTACGTGCTTTGTCTCTCAGCATTTGTCATTGTTTCTGCTCAGTTCCAGCAGTGTTGGCCATGTGGGAACACCAGCATATGCACCATGCCTGGTCATGTAGTCTGGGTTGCGTGGAACCAGGCTATGCAACCCCAATCCTCAATGTGTTGAACACCCTTCAAAGAATAATTAGGGGTGGATCCTGCTTACTTAAGCATAGGAACTATTTTAGATGACCTAAGCCATCTGCTGTATCCGTGTGGGAGTGGTGGATGGGGTACAGGATGCCCAGGAACTGGAGTGCACCCCTGGAGACCAGAAGAGACACCCAAGGTCACATATGTGTTTCCTGCTCCACAGTTACATTTAAGGAAACTACTTCCAGTCACTGCTGCAAGCTTAGCTTTTACATGAAAGACAGACTCTTCCTCAGGCTAAATCCCTTCCAGAATCAAGGACAGAAGTGGATTTATGTATTGCCAGCACAGGTCTGGGCCATGCATCCAGGCACCCCAGCACCGTCTGAGAGGGAGTTTCCTAATTTGGGACTTGTAAGGATACCCTGTATCTTCACAGTGCTCGTTAAAGTGTTACAGCTGTAATGAATTCATCTTCATTACACGCCTGGGAGGTAGAGGAGTACTCTTGTCCCTGTAAAAGGCTGACAGATAAAAGGAGCAGAGAATCAGAGAGACTCAGACCAGGCGCAGAGCCTGAAAAGTAATTACATGCTGAAACAGCTTTGGGAAGAAGCGTCTAAATGGCAGATCTGGGGCTTGAACCTCTGTCAGCCCCCTCGGGACCAAATCTTTCTTCTTGGGCTGTGATGGCACGGATCAGAAGAACTCAATTATTTACAAACCCTGTAGCTGCAGGTAGGCACACAGACACGCACAGCCCCCCTGGAGACGGGAACTGACTCGGATAAGGCTGTGGCTGACCTCAGCTTTCATTTGTACTGCTAATCCAGCTCAAATCTGACTTGTTTGGTTTTGTGTTTTTTTTTTCCCCAGGAACCAGGAAAGGTATCATGCTTTCCACTCCAAAGAATTCGTTTCCAGTTTTCCTACAGTTGTTCATCATGAAGTTTGGAAAAATGCTGGAGAAAACCTTTTCAGATTTCTGTGGCACAACTGAAAGCAGGAAGCATCTGAAATATCTTGAAAACTGATCAGGAAAATTTTATTATTTTTTTTAACTGAATATAGGGGGTTGCAAAAATTAGGCAAGGGATTTAAAAACCTGTGTGACTGCACCCTAGGTGTGCTATCATAGCCTTGCAGTACCCTCATGATGCAGCTGATGGGGTTGGCAGTGGCAGGTCAAAAAAAACAAGCACTTGAAGACTAGACATTTTTCAGACTTGCAAGTGCTGTGCTTCAAATTAATTAGAGTTTCTTTATGTCTCTCTTAATCAACTCATTTTGACCATCTTGTTCACAGTGTATATCACTCAGGAGCAGCTGGAGTATGTGCACATGTTGACATCTGTACTGAAAGTCTACCAAAACCTCATTATGTCCCAAAAGGGATGAGACTCACCTAGATTTCTCATGCATCCCCTGAATCCTCTCCTCCAGAACTGTAGAGGGTTTGGGTCCCAATCTAAATTTTTCCAAATTCAAGGTACTCTTTCCAGCTACAACCAGCTTTTATCACATTTCTCTATGTGATGTTGTTCAGAGGTTTAGCTCAGGATGGAGCAACTGATTTTGAAACTCATGTGAAACACAGGTTTGAATTACATCTGCACCACAGGGGTTCAAGATGGGACAGGCCCAGTGGAGAGTTCCAGTACCTGATGGGGTCAAGGCCCATCCTCATCGATCTTCCCAAAGGGATAATGATGCAAAATCTATTTTTTCACTCCTGACATTACTTCTACCTGGTCTCTTTGTGATTATTTTCTCTGAGCACAGCAGGGTGAATTGATCTACAAAATATTTGCAGGAATGGTGAAGGATTTAGTATCTCACACAGACAGTTGAATGCAACAGTTGTTACCCATCCCAGCAGAGAGAAAAACAGGGTGGGGTAAGGCAGTTGTTAATTTTCCTTCCCCTAAGGTCAGCCTTAAATAACTTTCCCACCTTCCTTGGAGGCTGAGACAAGATAATAAGGACAAAAATGTCAGAGCAAAGCACAGGGCCCCTCTATTTACAGCAAAGGCCAAGTTGCTAACCAACAGATCGGCGCTTGCTTTCTAAACACCGATAAGCGGCAACTTTGAATTAACAGCCCCAGTTCCTCTGCTGCTGTAAATCAGCCTGACCCTGACTGCCCGCAGCACCCCAGTGCCTCCCCCTGGCCAGGGGCTCCCTGGCAGGAGGAGGGGGATGCAGCAGTGGGCTCACCTCTCTCAGCCCCTGGAGATCCCTGTGCCTGGCTCCAAACTTCCCCCCTGCCTCCTCCCCCCCCAGCCCCCTAACACTAACAAGCCTTATCAGTAGGATTTACACCTCCTTGTCTAGGAACCTGTAGGCAAGACTATGGACCAGTTGCTGGTGTGCATCCAAATCCTTAAAGCAGCTTTAAGTGCTCGAAACAATCCACTTGCCCAGTAATGATTAATGATATTGGACCTGGGAGTCCCCATGCCCTGGTACAGGAGATCAGAGCACTCTACAGTGGGGTCCAGCTGACTGTGAGCAGGGAGGGGGTCAGACTTTGTGCAGGTCCTTAACACCTCCTGGCCCCAGCAGAGCATCCCAGGAGCAGGGAATAACCAGCACAGCTGACAATAAAGCAAGGGAGATTGATGCCTGGGAGCAGCTGCTGTTCACAAGAGCAATGGTGAGTTGGGTTTTATTCACTGCTGGATGCCATGTCAGGAAAGGTCCTTTGGCACAGAGCTGTGTTGGTTGGTGAAACACCAATTCCCACGTGGGTGACACTGTAGGAGTGTGGGGGAAGGAGGAAGAAAACACAGCTCCTGCCTTGGGTCCCAACCCACCTGGAGGCATCTGAAGTGCTGAAGTTCAGAGCACCCTGTGAAGGCAAAGGAGAGAGCAGCACCTCCAGATGGCAAGCCACATCTCCTAGAGAAAAGTGGAGCTTCTGGGCAGTGGTATCAGGGCATTGTTAGCCAAAATCTCCAAGAGCACCCTAATAGCAATGCAGGGACTTTTAAAGTAAAGTTTATTTTAGAAAACATCAAAGCTTCATATTTAAACTCAGCAGAAAGTGTGGTGTGAGAATGAGTTGTTCCTCAATGTCCTCTTACAGTAACACTTGCAGCCCCCAGTTTTAACATTGAAGAAGCTGTGGCAGATGTTCATGGTACACCCACAGCTGCAGAGAGGAGCAGTGGCAGAAAATCTGAAGTATGTGACATGATAATTTCTTTTCAATTCATGAAATGACTTTGCAGCAGGGGACAAATCCAGTTGAAGCCAGCAAAAAACACTCCTTCAGTTTTTAACATTTCTCTCTTTACTCCATTGCTGCCTCAGCTGGTTATAGCACCCATCAACTTCTGCTATGTCTACTGCTCTCTGGTGGCCTTCCCAGGGTTTTCAGCATCATGGCAAAGTACCAGGTCTTCTTCTCTATTTTACTGAAGTCTTCTCCAGGTAATCCATGATATTGCTTTCCAAGTGGTACCTGTGATGTCACCTGCTGTGGAAGCTATAGTGGTGGCACCATGAGACCACAGCTGTGGACACTGGAGTAAACTCTCTAAAGGACTCAACGGCCCCTCCTATGGTTGTTTCCTGAGAACCAGGTCAAGATCTTCTTTATTTTATCTTGTGGACTTCCACGGCAGGAAGAAGGGCAGATGTGGTATCTGTGCTGAAAATGTGTGTTTTCTGATTGGTGCTGATCAGGCTACTTTTCAAGCGCTTCTCCACTCTGTGGAAGTTATTTATTACTTTTGATGTTCGTTACTTATCCTCTATCACCTCTTCTAATGTTTCTCTACCTACACCAAGGATTACTTTTGGGCCATTAATAGCCACCGATTTCATCTTCTCCTCATTGATAAACAAACTAATTTGTTCTGCTGCGTCTGCTAATAGCTGTGTCTAGGAACTATTAGCAGCTCTTAGGTGCTATTTTCTCCTCTACCTTCTAAAAAAAAAATAGATGTGACCAGTAATATTTTAATGGGGTAAAAAGAAGCTTACCTGTTTTTTCCACCTGTATTTATAACCTTGCATATGCTCTTCCCAAGATGGCTGGGAAAGATTTTGGGAGCTTCACTCTAGATATCGTTATACTTGGTCTATTTTGCTTGGGTAGCTGTACTTGTGTGAGGGTTTGAGCCTGCAGAGGCTGTGGGTGCTTCAGCAAGGTGCAGCCAAACCAATTTGGTTCCATGGTCCCAGGTGAGCTGGGTTGGCCAAAGGTCAGCACTTCCCTGCCAAGAGGCATGATTTGCTCAGGAGAGGTGGCCAGAGGGTTTGGATCACAGGTTGCCATTCTCAGGGCCACAGCACTGCTGGGTAACTCCCTTGTCTTCTAATGAAAGCTATTGGCTCCTTGCAGCTGGTCCCTGGAGCATCTTCTACCAGTGAGCTGCATCTCTTGGGGTGCAGTTGTACTCATGACCCTCTCCTCTATTAGCAGCTAACCCAAAGGTGATGGAAACTGATGGGTCAGACCCGGTTGGTTACACTGAGCTTTGGGTTACACCCTCTGTTTTATGAATCAACCCTTTGTGCTCTAAACAGCAAGATAATACCCCTGGCCTGGAAAAGCCTGGAAAATTGTGAAATCCACCATCCAGCTAGAGCATCTCCCTTGGGCCCAGTGGCCAGGGGGGTGATGGGGATGGCTCACAGGCCCTGCACCTAGGCTGCTGCCTGGGTTTGTTTATAGAGACAGCTGAGATTACTTGTGTCCCAGCGAGTGGCCCCTTCTCTGCTTGCACAATGTCCCTTTTGAAGCAAGGGCATCTATCACTGTGTGGCTCTAGATAAGCTGCAGAGCCTCACCCTTCTCCCCCTCCCTGAAGCCACAGCGGCTGCCCTACCTGCCACCTCTCCCTGCAGGATTTGGTTGCCAGCATTGCCACGACTGAGCACCGCCTTGATGCCAGGTTCCCCTCCCTGCTCTTTGGCAGGGTGGTCACACATTGCTGCTCCACAGGTTCTTGGAGGTGCCAACTGGAGCACAGGTTCTGGACACCGTGTGGAGACAAGGAGCATGGAGGATGCTGGCTTCCCTGCTCTGCACC
>NW_009954303.1:905466-906253 GCF_000747805.2 Chaetura pelagica
ACAACTGCTGGGTCCCAGGAGGTCCCCATCTCCCTGTGCCAAGCAAATAGCTACACCTCTGTAGTTCAAATGGCCCATGTGCTTTGGCCCAGCTACACATCCCCAGATACCAGTGGCCATACTGGGGCACTTCCCAGAGCCTGGTGACCCCTAATACCCGTTCTTGGGGTGCAGACCCCTTCGAGTACCTTGGGAGGGTGTTTTGGCAGCTGCTGGTGCAGCACAGCAGAGCATTGGCAGGCGGAACCCACTTCAGGGCTATTTGTTTGACAAGCCACCAAACTGACCCTCCAGGAAAAAGGAGGCACACAGTTACCTCTGTGTTGCTCTCTGCTCCACTTTTGGGGCAACACAAGCCTGGGGACAGGCAGAACAGTCCCAGCAGTGACTGCTGAGTGTGAGATCAGCAGCAGGGGGGACATGGGTGACATTTTGAGGTCCTTGGGTGCTCTCTGAGAACTTGCTTGCCTCCAGACCTGACCTTTGCTGTCAGTAAAACTTGCACAAACTTGTAATTGTTAACTAGTTGCCCTGTAGCAGGCTTGTTATTTTTTCAGGACAGGGTTCGAAAATGTTAGACATCTACAGTAGTAAAGATTTTATTGTGCTGGCACACTGTAAAACTTGATTACATGACACTGGGGATTGCCTAAACCTTCCCACTGATGCAATTGCTTGGGGCTGGGGGGATGTGAGGGAGGGAGGCTCATGTCCAGAGGTGGTTTAACACAAAGGACAAGACACAGGAGCAGCCCATTCCCACCCAGCAACTCCTACCTCTCAGCCA
>NW_009954303.1:906647-923210 GCF_000747805.2 Chaetura pelagica
CATGAGGCACATGTAGTGAAAACGATGGATGGACGTTTGGCTGTCACTGGGTAATCACATGAAAATATGGGAGAGCCCAACCTGGAAGGAATGAGTTGAGATTTTTCAGTAGAAAAAGCTTTTCTTGAGAAACAGGCTCCCCTGTTGGCCCCTCTCTCAGTTTGCTGCTGACATGGGGGTTTTCCATCTAAGACAAATTTTTCCACAGTTTATATCAATTTTATATCCATTTATTTCCATGCTAGCAGTTTTCATATTCCAAAGGACCTTTTATGGTAAGAAAATACAATTCCCAATAAATAATCAAAGAGATCATATTTTGGAAGGGGAAAAAAAAATCATAGTAGGAAACTTTTGGAAAAACTAGAATAATAATAATAAAAGAAATTGGCCCATGCTGAACTTTGAGCCAGCATGATATCTTTTTTCCTTCCAGTAAAACTTCTGGCTTACTTCTGCACCCAGGCTACAGTGAGCCAAGAGGGATTCCTGAATGCTTGGGTACAGTCAGCCCTTCCCCTGCTGGGGTATGCAGCAGAAATGCCACAAGCTTTTTGGAGATACCTCCAGGATTTGGTTAGGCAACAGTAAGAGGAGGAACAGACTAATAAGATGCCACTTCTAATACAAAGTCAACTAGCTTTTCTTGCTACATCGGTGGGGCAAGCCCCAGAGAAGGGGGAAGCCCAGCAGGAAAGCTACCCCAAAGGGAAAAGACAGTGGATAGAAGAGCCTCCTTACAACATCCCACTGTCAATAAAACACGCTTAGATGGCCACAATTAATGTTCAAAAGTGCGAGAAGGAAAACCCTAAATGGCAAATTTCAGCGTGTGATTAACCTGGGCAACACCCTGCTCCAGAGCCTTTCCAAGACAAACACTGGCCTGAGGTCCTTTGGATCTCACACAGTGTGGTGGCTGCAGGAAAACAACTGCTAAGGGGAAATGCAGTGTAATTCTACAAGTTGTCACCTTCATGTGAGATACTGGGTGGGAGGCTCCGTGCTCTGGAGGAAGCATAAGTGGCCCAAAGCTTCTGCTCGTGGCTTTGACAACCTACTTCAAATGGCGTAAAATACCAGGTTTTATCCCATGTAGCTACCAATTCCCCATCATCTCCCAGTAGAAAGAAGGTCTGAGTAAGTGAATCCCTTGCAGTGAAATCTTGCTGAAAAATGAGACCTTCATGGATATACCACTAGGTCATTCAAGTACATCCAGCATCTTTTTTGAGGAGAAGGGAGACAGAGATAGTGTTACACACCGTGCAGAAATGCTATTAACTCCAGTTGAGCATCACAACCTGGAATTATTAGCAGGAGGCCAAAAGGCCTACAAGGCAGGGGATGTCAGTGATAACCTTGTCTCGCATCCGTTTCAGCAGATGCGTCCGTTCCCGGTGCACTCATCAGAGTTAGCACTTCTCGTGAGCCTTTTTTGCAATTGCAGTCATTTGGCAAACACATGATACTTCACACTTAGAGCCATGACAGGGCCATGTGAGACTTCCTACCTCGTAGATGCTGATGGATGAAATTGCTTTGGCCACTCCAGAAATCAAGGGCCTGCTTTGAGTGTCAAGGCATTCTGTTATTTTGGTGAAGTTCTTTCTGGTTTATATTGTGTGTGGAGAATCAGGCTTATTCAAAGTTAAACAAGAAGCTGAGTTCAAATAGATGAAAATATCTCCTTTTCAGTGCTGTTGTGCACTTGAACTCTCAAAATCTAGAGCAATAGGAAGTCTGAAGATCACCTAATCCCCAGCATTTAAAATAGGACTTCTCAGGCAGGAAAAAAACCCAAAAAAAACCCCCCAAAAATGAAAGAAAGGGATACTTGAAGAAGAAAAAGGCACAAGCATCTCGGTGGTGGCAGAAAAGTTGAGCACAGAGGTATATAAAAAAAAAGGGGTAATGTTGTGAAGTGGAGAGATAGCTAGATCTGTGGCCAAAATCAGACCAGTGGATGACTCCTGGCTCATCAGCTCCTATTAAAAGTGAATTTATCATCCAGAATGGAGACCTGTTTTTCACTGGGATTTACCAGAAATGTTTCTTGGTATTGAAGACAATTTCAGGCACAGCCCCAGGGAGAAGAGCTGAAGAGCTCAGAGCTCTCACCTGCAAATGGCTGAGAGTCTCTGCTGTGCTTAATCCCAAACAGGAATTTGAAGGGGCACCTGGCAGATGAAGGAGGGACTTTACTTTCAGCGGACAAAGGTGGAAAGGCTTATTTTTTCTCATACCAAATTTCAAATGTTCTAACTCTGATCACTCACTGAACCATAATGACCACCCGAGGCCTCCTGCAAGATGAAGATGTTGTTCCTTCCCCAGCCCAAGCTGTGGACACGTGCCTCTTGCTTTGCACTGCATGGCCAGTGAGCAGGGCCCCAGGCCAATAATGTGTTTTCCTTCCTCTAACACCTGACAGTAGCATGGTCTCACTGACCACTTGGTCCCATCACTGAATACTTTCCAACGTGATATTAATCAAACAGATTAACATGTTTGCCTTTAATTTTACATTTCAGAAACAGCTGTTGAGCCACCTCAATGCCAGCAAGTGCCTATTGCAAGCATTAGTGTCATTAGTAATATTGCAGCTGTAATAGCACCATTTTCTCCTGCTAAAAGGATCACTGATGGCTCTGGACAGAGCTTCAGGGTAGCAAAAACAGGTCGGATGAAATGAGATGGAAATTGCAAAGTGTTGCTTCTATCTTAACTTGCTTAAAGACCAGTTGATGCTACGTAGAGGGACATTAATGTGCACAAGCAGCAAAAATTTTGGCTAGAGTGTCATTGAGGAGGTGTGGCTTGTGCTAGCTCTTGTGTTACTTGGGCTAATGTAAAGCATATAAATATAGGAAAGAAAGAATGGGAATATTACTACCAACAAACCAGTCTTCATCTGTCAGAGCAAACTTCTCTCCACCTCTTGCTGCCATTTTTGGGGGTAAGTGTGACTGCTGCCTTTTTAACTTCCACCTGTTTTGCAGAGTTGTATTCTTAAGCTGATGTAGCTGGTGGTGTCAACTGCTGGCTCAGTAGTCCAAGAAAATTAGGTCTCCTCATGTCTTTGAGGCCACTGTGCTATTTTGGGGCCAACAACATAAATAACAGCCCCTCATGACTTGGTAGAGAGGTTTTTTCTATGAAGGTGTCTGCTGACCTTGGCTCTCCTGGGTACAGGTACTACAGGACTCAGTGGGATGGATGGCTCCTCCAGTCTAGTTTGGCCTTTGGGGGAAAGACAGCAGGAAGGCCAGAACTGATGTGAGCATGTGGATGGAGGTGGACTTCTGGTTATAAACATTAGTCACTTACTGTGACTTGTAAAGTCTGATGCAGAAAGCTCTCCTTTCCTCTCAGGCTAGGTCATCTTTAGAAAGCCTAGCTTTTGTCTCATTTTCACGCCAAAGGAGCTGAGGAACATAAGATGCTTGATGACAGCCTATTCCTCCCTCCTAGACCTCCCTGTGTCTCTTCTGCCCCTTAGCCCTAGGCCTGACGCTGCTCACCATGGCTCTCTGGATCCGATCGCTGCCTCTCCTGGCCCTTCTTGCTCTTTCCAGCCCTGGGACCAGCCAAGCAGCTGTGAACCAGCACCTCTGTGGCTCCCACTTGGTGGAGGCTCTTTACCTGGTGTGTGGAGAGAGGGGCTTCTTCTATTCCCCCAAAGCTCGACGAGACATTGAGCAGCCTCTAGGTAAGTTGGGCTGACCTTGAACACAGCCGTGTGCTATGTGATGCAGGAGGCAACAACTGCCTATCTTTGACAAGACATCAGGAATGTCCTTGGTGGGGAATGCCAGGAATACCTCTAACATACCAACACATCGCAAATGAAAAGCTCTTCAGGTTAAAAAGGCAGATGGGAGGGCAGGCAGGAAGGAAGGATTTATGAGGCAGAAGGAATTGTGGCTGAAAGCTCAAACTTATCTACTTCTTTCTGTGGCCATTAAACCAGGCTGGGAGTGTTCATAGAAAATAAAGGTGGAAGGAACCCAGGAAGCCTCTTTCTGCCCCAAGACAGGATCAGTTTCCCCATCCTGTTCCTGACCCATGCTTGTCTAGTATGTTGAGGAATACCTATAGTGAGGAAGCTGCTTCTGCACAATTCCATGCTTGACTGACCCTCTTCTTGAGCATTTATTCCCAATATCTAACATGAACAATCCTTGCTGTAAATTATTTCTTGTCTTCTTCATAGTGGACATGAGTAAGGGTCTAGTCCTTTCCTTTTTATGGCTGCTTTTCAATATATCTGAAGACTTCTCCCATGTCTAGTTTTAACCTGCTCTCAGCTAAAACACCTCTACATCCCCCCTCTACCCCACTACCTTCTTAGGTCATATATCTTTGTCCATGCAAATTGCTCTGCATTTGTCTGCATCCTTACTGACTGGTGATGCCTGAAGAAGTGCACAGGATCCCAGCTGAGGCCTTGCCAGTGTCAAGAAGAGTGAGAAAACTGGAAAAATGATATTGTATGTTGTTCACACCATGTTCCTGCCTACACAGGTTGTTAACCTTTTTCAAAGCAGCACTGCACTGTTGATTGATAGTGACCACTGTCTGCCTTGGATGCCTTGGCCCTCCCTTGGGTGCATCAGTAGTCCCTGAAGGACCACTACCACAGTCAGCTTCTCATCCTGCATGTGCAATGCAGTCTTCTTGCCTACTTTTACCATCTTTCCTATTTCTTACTGAACAGCATCCCATCTTTTCAGTATTTCTATAGTTTCAAAGGTAATTTTTAGTACTAATCTTGCCCTTCAAGAGGCTTGCAGCCCCCACAGCTTTATATTGGCCCTTATTTCATGGTGTTGATATGCTGGTGGAGCTGCTTTGGTTTTCCTTCTTAGGACTCCTGGACTACGGATGAGAACAAGGTCTGGGAGGCAGGAGATGACAGCCCTGCTACCCCTTGGTCCCAGGTCACTGTCCTAGTCCAGCCCTTTCTATCTGCATGGCAGTGCAGGTGGGATAAAGTAGTCCAGAGGGCTGCCCTTCAACATGGTGTTGGTGTCTAAATGGGGCCAAGACCAGTAATGCTCCAGCTGTAATGCAAGGATGATGTCTCTCCTGGAGATGAGTACCTGAAGTTCCTCTCAACTTTAGCTCCTCTATGAATCCAGCAAGTACACTCTCTCTTCTGTCTCCAAACTACCAGTGGAGACTTTGAATAGATGCAGAATAGACTTTTGCCAAATCTCAGTCTTTGAACCCTCATGTTTTGAGATGGACCATTACTTAGCCTTCCCTGACTACGATATGTCTCTCCCACCAGTTCTCTTCCCATCACACATTGGTTTCATTTGTATCTGTTTCCTTCTCCTTAGTCTGCAACCATCCTGTGAAATATTCTTAGAGGTCTTTGGAAGGTCAAGCAAGGTAATGTCATAGCAGGGGGGTTGCCATTATTTGCTTTGAATGGCCAGCTGTGCTGTTAGTTGCTCCCTTCTCTGATAACTTTTTCTGAAGACCCCCACAAATGGGTTGGAAGTTTCATTAGCCAATTCCCTAAATACTGTATTGATAATTTCATCAGAGTCAACCAGTACCTGAGGACTTTCTGCCTCTTGTTCCAGGATTTTTGCCTGAGCCACCACCTCTTTATCACACAAGCTGGTTGTGTTTACAGTCTGTTCACAGCTGGCTTGAAGGATGCAGATAAGTAAATCACAACACACAGCCTAGCCATTTCCTCTTCTACTTAATGTTGGGCTGAACCTTTCCTAAATTTGCCTCCTAGCACACTGGCATGATGACTTCTTGTTACTCTCGTGTCTCGTTCGTTGCGTCACACTTTGGGGGCTTGGAGATTTTGCATCTTGTTCTGTACTTTCATACTGCCCTAGAAAACTTTTCTCATTCTCTCTTTCCAGGCATTTCTTTTTGTTGTCAGGGCCTCTTTTCTTCCTGCTGGAAAAATCACTGTTTTACTTGCCACTTGCTGTATTTTCGTTGTGCAACTAAAACCCGAACAGTTTTTTTCCACAGTTTTCCAGTTCCCACCAGCAAACAAGACACTGTTGAGTTTTGTCTGTGTCCAAATAACCCGATTCATCATTCTAAAACTCATCCCCAGCTGTGAACAAAAACACAGACAAATGCTTTTGCCATTGGCTTGAGGTTACATCTAAGCAGCCAACAGGAGCAGGCTGTTCAGGACCAGCTGGGAAATGCATCCAGCCCCAGGACTGGACTGTCCCTGCAGTCCCATGGATACCCCAGTTGTTTGCCCAGGCTCCCAGAAGAGTGGGTAACTCCCCAAGGGGAGCTGTAGTCCCAAGCAACTCATCTCTCTGGAGCAGACCAGCACATTTTATCCTCTTATTTACTAGCTGCTCACCCCAGAGAGAATCATAGAATTGTTAAGATTGGAAAAGACCTTCAAGATCATCAAGTCCAACTATCAGCCCTACACCCCTGTGACCACTAAACATTCTCCTGAAGCACCACATCTACCCGTGTTTTCAACACCTCCAAGGACAGTGACTGCACCACCTCCCTGGGCAGCCTGTTCCAATGCCTCACCACTCTTTCTGTCAAGAAATTTTTCTTAATATCCAGTCTGAACCTCCCCTGGCACAACTGAGCCCCAAGGTGAGAAGAGGTTGCAGTGTTTCTCTTCTTCTCCACATGCCTACCTCAGTAAAGCCCCTGTATCCCCCTATCTTGCACCCTGCTGATATCCACTCAGCTTGGCTCCTTTTAAGAACCATAAGATTAATTTGGGAGAAGAAAAACAGAGTCTGAAGGTGCTACCAGCAGGGAAACCTTTGCAACTTCACCCCCATTTTCCAGCAAACTCTGTCTTAAAAATCTGCTGTCTGTAAAGGGGGTCTCTGTAGGGCTTAACATCCCAAGCAGATATGGTATCATGTCCCATGGCTTATCTTTTTCTTCCCTGGCAGTGAGCGGTCCCTTGCACGGTGAGATAGGAGAGCTGCCCTTCCAGCAGGAGGAGTTTGAGAAGGTGAAACGAGGGATCGTGGAGCAATGCTGCCACAACACGTGCTCTCTCTACCAGCTGGAAAACTACTGCAACTAGTGGCAAGGCCAGAAGTGGGGAGCTCATGGGCCACAGGCAGAAACATGCACTTAGGCTACTGCACCTTCATTGCTACTGAATAAACATTGTGGATCTAACCCAAGTACTGTGCTGGTTCATGTGTTCATGTCTTGGGGAGGGGGCACTGCTACTTTAAGTAGTCGTTATCTGTGCTTGGGTAAGGCAGTTTTAAAAGGTTCTGGAGCCCACATCAGATCACATCATATCACACTATCCTTCTGCCATGCAAGTGAACTTCCTTGGGGGGACGGAGCGGGATCATGTAGCTCCAGAGTGTGTGTGCAGAGCACCCTGTACGTACAGACCCTGGGGGGCAAGGAGAGAAGGTAGAGAGGCTTAAATGAGGTTTCCCTTTCTAGGGAAATGTTACAGGAGAAGATTTGTGGCAATGTCTTGCTGATCAGCTTCCTGCAGTTCACAGCCCAAATATAGAGAGGCAGCTGTGAGACCAAACTTCCTCAGCTGCATAATGGAACTGTTCAAATTAAGCAAAGAATTAAGTCACCCATTAATTGTACCCAGAAAAATTGAGGACAACCACCATGACCAGTTTCAAAAGTGTGTCCAGTTTCCCCTTCTGCTTTTGAGAGGCCTGGGCAGAGTCCTTGCTGTGGGATGTGCTTGTTGTTCACAAGTGTTTGACAAGTCTTGTGCAGAAAGAAGATTTAATCAAAAAGGATTTTTGAGTGTATTGGTGGGAACCTCAGAGGCAGCATCCCTGCTCCAGTTGCTGCAAATATTTTTCAAATATCTGGCCCCAAAATCACCCCTTTCTGGGAGCAAAAGCTGACTGGGCAGTGCCAGCTGGCCGTGGTGGCAGGGATTGTGGGGAAGGGTCATGTCCCCTCTGCCAAGGGACATGCATGCTAGTGCAGCCTGGCAGAGGTGGCAGCTGTGACCAGGGCTGCATTTTACTGGGGGCAAATTTTGAAAGCTGGTTTGAGAGGAAGCTGTGGTTTTAAGGCTTTTCTTCCCAAACCAGATCCAATCTGACTGCATCCATCAGAGCTGCAGAGATGGAAGCTGCTGTCTCATCCCTGCCAGGATTCATTGCTCTTGTTCCTATTATGAGCAAAAAAGTGGCAAAACCACTGCAAACTGAAGGGCTGAAAGAGCAGCTGGAGGAGCTGCTGAGAAGAAGACACAGCCATAAAATAGAAAAATCAGAAAGCACCAGTGATTCCCTGTGGTGACCCTCCATATGGGCTTCCTTGATGCATCCAAGAGCCTGTGATAGGGACTGTCTCCTGCAGCCACCACACTAGTGCTGTGTTGCCAGTGCTGCTCCCCACACTCATCCATCCATCTCCATCACCCCTTTTGCTGGGCCCCACTGAATATTCCCAGCAGCAGAGCTGGCAGCTGTGACAGGTAGCCTTGGCCCAAAATCCTGGGGTTATGAAAGCATGGCAAGAAGTTTGCTGTTTCTGAGCTACTTGGCTCCCACCAAACCTCACAGAATATACCTCCAGTCGTTTCTATTGGACACTCCTTAGAAATGATTCTTCTACCTGTCCTGATGCCCCATGAGAACAGGACTGGTGTTACTGCAGTAAAAATAGCAGAGCTATTGCTCATGGTAAGACCACCAGGACATTCAGGCATGCAATGGAGTTCCAGCAATCCCATACATCCATCTACCCTGTATTGATGCCACCCTGAGCCCAAAGGCAGAAAACAGCTGCTACCATCAAGTCCACTTGTATAGTCTTGAGGGAAAGCACCTCTAAGAGAAGTGCTCTCCTGTACAGCTGCCAACTCAAGGCTTGTTGGTGTCACCTGTGCTTGTCCTGCAACACCTAGGACAGAGATCCTGCTCTCACCATCAGCAGTCCATGGAAAGCAGGCTCTTCTGAGACCAGATGGAGACTTCCTAGTGGAAATATGATTTTTCCACCTGTACCTGACAAAATTGTACAGGTCTGCTGATAGGAAAGGTTGGAAGTATGACAATTGGAGGAGAAGGAGATGGTGTAGGAGGAACCTTGACTGCCTGACTGCCAGACTGGTACTAGTACTTCTCTGAGTGCTGCATAGTGGTGATGGAAACAGCTAGGAGAAGAGGGGTTTAGCTAAGTCTGTGGACATACCTCTGGCTCCTCTAGGAATGCAGCACATGGGTCATGCTGAGACCAGCACAGACTGGAGTGGTCTAGAGTCCTCATTCATAATACCAGAGATGCATATTGCATTTCAGAGGTAGCCTACACATGTTTAGCACCAAAGGGACCACCAGTCACTTGCAGAAAAGTCAAGCTCCCACAATGGAGCACAGTGGTTCCTGTGTCCACCCAGAGCTGTTTTTCTGTTGGCACTCCTTGCTCAGGCAAGGACAGCTCTTTGGAGAAGCCTGGTTTATTTCCTGCCCTCTGCCATTGTTTGGTTTGCTTGTATGTTTGTTTGCTTGCTTTTTCTGAATGCTCCCAATGAGGACTTGTTGGGAAATTGCAAATGCCACGGGTTTTGCTGGAAAATGTTGATTCATCAAAATCAGTACTTCCCACAGGACCAGACTGGTTTTAGCAAGGCAGGATTCAAAGGGATGAAGAGACGTGGGAGGTTCAGGTGCCTGCTCTGCAGGCATCAGAGCAGGGATTTCATCCTCTGCACCCCGTTGCCCAAGACCACATACTAACTGCCAGGCTCTGGGCTACCCAGGGGTGGACTCCTCTCCTTCTGCTGAAAAATTCCAGGAGTTTTTTAGCAAACTCAGAGTAGGAATTGTTTTGAAATCTTGAGATGGGACAGGACCATCCTCTCCTACTCAGCTCAAGATGAACTCTGATATTTTTCTCTGATGTTAGGTGAGGTGGGGATCTGGACACATTGGGGCCCCAGATGGTGTTTACCTTGGGGCTGGAGCAGGGAGGAGAAGAATGAGGAGCAGAAAGGGGTCACGATGGCCATTCCCCACCATTCTCCTGCCTTTGTGCCTCCCAGGGAGAGGAAACAGCAGGTCCCTTGATGGAAAAAGGAAGAGTAGGGGGCAGTGATACATCGAAGGTCAGGGAGGGAGGGATGGCTTCACTCTTACTTTGGGGACCCAGGCAGTCTGAACTCTGCAGAGCACATGCAGCTGCTGATCTTCCCTTCCTCCCCAAAGCAAGAGCTGTCCTGGAGGTGTATGGCATATGGTGAGCACCACTGCCCCCAGGGAGGTGTAGGAGAAAATACTGCATCAAGGTAAAAGCTGGAGAGAACTTTTTTTTTAAAAAGAGAAGTCCTTATTAATACACTTTACTTTCCATAACTGTAAATAACATCAAGGGCTCAGACATGGCCAGCTCTTTGCTTTTTGAAAACTATGGCAAAGTGAAGGCCAAAGGAGAACAAAGGTACTTTTCTCCATTTTGTTCTGGGATCCCAGGGAAGGAGACTGAAGGCAACTCTACACATTACATGCTGGAGCACATAGCTCCTTGGCTTGCAAATGTGATACTGGGGGCTTTCTGACCCTGCCAGATGGGCAGCTTTATGTCCCTACACCACCCAAACTTGAGGATGGGTAACAGTCCAGGGTGTCCTTAAATAGGCTCCAGGGTAGGATTTCTTCACAAAGCTCCCCTCAAACCCCTGTGCATTAACTCAGGACATTCACTGCTCTCAGATGTGCTTGGGAGATGCCAAAGGTATGAATTCTTGCAGGAGAAGTGACTCAGGGACAGGGAATGCTGCATCCATTGACCTCCCTTCCCATTCCCTCCTGATGGGCTTTGCATTGTGATCTCAGGGAAGTAAATGCACCCAGCCCCCTTTATTGTGACTCAGCAGTTACTTTGAAGTGATTTTTGTGGTAGTGGTGGGGCAACATGCCCAGCTAAAATATCTTGGCTCTACTACTCTTGCAACAAACTTCCAAAGGTCTCATACTAGTGGTGGAGGGCAATTTGAAGAGAATGCAAATAAAGGCTTTGGTTCATTCATGCTGCTTGAATAGAGAATTGAAAGCTGAGCCTCAGAGGGGATTGCAAGACAAATTCTCTGGGCTGCCGAGTTGTTAACATGGCCTAGAAGAGAAAGGCTGAAAGTTGCCTCGGTTACTCACATGTGTGAGGTTCTGCTCTGGTTTGGAGGAAAGGGGAGAGATGTGTACAGAAAAGGGAAGGAGGGGAGCTGCTGTGGGACACAAGCTGGTGGGTCTGCCGTGGCTGGGTGATGGACCATGTCCTCCAGGTTGTGGGATGGGCTGCACCCTTCTGGCTTATCTGGAGAGGAAGGGAAGGCTGCCACTTTCCTGGAGCTAATCTGACTGTATTCATTCCTTTTCCAGGAAGCCACTGATAGAAGAATGCTGTCTAGTACCCTGGGAACTCATTAACTCACGTTATATAAGAAATAGCCAGACTACACCTTGGAACATTTTTTTAAACCATCTCATAAGATTTTTAGGAAGTTCTGAACCTTCTTACAACCCCTCTCTTTATCTGCAGTGTGATTCCTTAATAACTGACTTGCAGCAATGACTTGAGTTGGAAAGCATGCACTGAGCACACTCAGTGTTGACACCCCAAATTCCCTCTGCTTTAGACCAACCTCACCAATGACACCTATTCCAACCGAAAAACAAACAAACATTCTACACAAGATGCCCTTCTTCCTTCTCCTTTCAACCTGGGCAGGAAAAAAATGTTTTAGGACAGGCTATAAATTGAGCTGGGAAGTCATTGCCAGCACATTGTCTCTGGGTGAATTATTCCTGCAGGCAGCAGGGAGGAAGGAGGTTGATTTTTCCTGAGCCCAATGCCAGGCTGGCTCTCATGTCCCCCATTCTGTTGGGCAGAGCAGGCGGGAGCAGACCTGGGACAATAATGGGAAGCAAAGCAAGCCTGTAGGAGTGCACAAGGAAATGATGCAAGCCTTAATCTTTCCCTCCATCCCTGGCTGGCTTCAGGACTGACAGCGGGACGTTGACGAAGCATTTGGGCTCCTTGGAGCTCCATATTGCTACTGAAAGAGCTCAAAATATGGCACTTTTCTTTTCTTTTTTTTTTTTTTTTTAATTCTGCCTGGGAAATGACAGGATTTCCAGGATACACATGGTTTCTCATACTGAAATTTCCCACATAATGTTATCAGATTTTGGAAGAAAATGGGTAACAGAAATAAAACTGGTTTTGATTTTTGGGATGTTGTCATTTGGGCTTTGTAATGCTGGATTTTGGAGGGGGGAGGTGTTTCACTGAACTTCCAGCTTCTGAAATGTAACTTTTTTTTGTCAGAAAGTAACTCAGCTTCCTCTTTTCTAATCAGAAAATGGAAAATAAAATATAAATCACACCACCCATATTACATTGACAATAAACCATTCTGTGGAAGTTTCAATGGAAAAAAAACCTCCTACTCTTTTCTCCACCTACCAGAAACCTCAACTTGGGAGGAGGGGACCCAGGAGGGCCTTGGCTCTGCAGATGTGCAGGTTTCCAGCTTTTTAACCCCAAAGGAGGAAAAAAATGGACCCCACACAATTCTGATGAAATATAGACAGGTTGTTTTTCAGACTTAGTCTCAGGGCAGGTGTTACAAAGTACCTCCCAGTGCAGCCATGTGCATTTTGGTGGACCAAAGTGCAGGTGCTTCTTGGTGGTGAGGAATTGGTGGCAGAAAGGGGCAAGGTCACCCTCCAGCTTGTGTAGTGGAGCTAGAGAGGGGGCACCTGGCTCAGCCTGGCTCACGCTGAGGAGGCGGGAGGGTCACCAAAGGCTGAAGTACCTGTCAGAAAGCATCCTTCCAGCAGCTCCTTTGCTCCTGCAAGATTGGTGACCTCACCTCAGGGACACCGAGCAGTACTGAGCACTGACATCAGGCCCATTTTTCCTTTATGGTTTTAGCTACAGAGCACTGATGTCATACTCAAGATGCTTTTCCTTAATCTTCACCCTAGCAAGCCATTGCTTCACTGCCCTGTTTCACTATGCATCCCACGTAAGAACATTGGACTGGCAGCAACTTCCAAGCCAGTCACCTTGGCCCTTGCTCACCTTGCATCACTGTGCCTTCTTCATCTCCAAAAAGGCTTTTTACATCCTGAATTCATCCTTCAGCCTGTGTGCAGCTTTCATTTCTGGAACCTTTCCTGAGGAATTAATCCTCTCCTCTTGGGCTTCACAGTCCTCACAACCTGGAAAAGATCCTGAAGTTTCACATACCTGTTCAGAGCAAAGCAATTATCCATGGCTCTGTCACTGAAGTAGGGCACCACAAAAATGCTGGGAACCTATTAAAGCCAGATTCTTGCAACACCCTTCCCATTCTGCAGTCCCAGATGCTGCCAGGCAGCACCAGCTAGGGCAGGGCAAGATGACATGGGCACCAAGGAGCCCCAAAATAGAATCACAGAATCACAGTATTGCCAAGACTGGAAAAGACCTTTGAGATCATCAAATCCAGCCTATGACCTACCACCACCACATCAGCTAGATCATTTACCTCGGAGCTTAACCATAGACCTGTAACAGTAGACTCTTACCCTTGACCCTTAACCCTAGACCCTTAAACCTTGACCCTTAATGCTAGAGTCCTAACCCTGGACAGACTTGTCCCAGAAGATCATCTAGTCCAACCATAACCTAAATCCCCCTACCATAACCTAATCTACCCAATCAATGCTGCTAAGCTCTATATCTATATTTCTTTTAAATACTTCCAGGGAAAGTGACTCCACCACCTCCCTGGGCAGCCTGTTCCACTGTCTATTCACTCTTTCAGTAAATAAATTCTTTCTAGTATCTAATCTAAACCTCTCCTGGTGCAACTTTAGGCCATTTCCTCTGGTCCTGTCATTATTCACCTGATGGAAGAGGCCAAGTCCCGCCTCCCTACAACCTCCTTTCAGGTAGTTGTAGAGGGCAATGAGGTCTCCCCTCAGCCTCCTCTTCTTCAAACTAAACATGCCCAGTTTTCTCAGCCTCTCCTCATAGGGCTAATTCTCCAGGCCTTTCACCAGCTTGGTAGCTCTTCTCTGGACTCGCTCCAACAGCCCTACACCCTTCCTGTAGTGAGGGGCCCAGACCTGGACACAGCACTTGAGGTGTGGCATCACCACTGCTGAGCACAGGGACACGATCACCTCTACTCCTGCTGGTCATGCTATTCCTAATGCAGGCCAGGATGCTGTTGGCCTTCCTGGCCACCTGGGCACCCTGCTGGCTTATATTAAGTTGGCCATCAGCCAGCACCCCCAGTTCCTTCTCCACCATGGAGCTTTCCAACCACTCAACCCCAAGCCTGTAGCTTTGCATGAGGTTGTTGTGACCGAAGTGCAAGACCCAGCACTTGGTCTTATTAACCTCATACAATTGGCCTCAGCACATCCATCCAATCTGTCCAGGTCTCTCTGCAGAGCCTCTCTACCCTCTTCCTACCCTTGCTTAAGTCGACTCTTCTTCCCAGCTTAGTGTCATCTGCAAACTTACTTAGAAAGCACTCAATCTCCTCATCTAGGTCATTAAGAAAGATATTGAACAGGACTGGACCCAAAACTGAGCCCTGGGGGACACCACTGGTGACCAGCCACCAATTGGATCCAACCTCATTCACTACACCTTTCTGGGCTTGGCCAGCCAGCCAGTTTTTAACCCAGCAGAGAGTGTACCTATCTATGCCATGTGCCATCGGTTTCTGCAGGAGAATGCTGTGGGAAACTGTGTTGAAGGCCTTCCCAAAGTCCAGATAGACAATGCCCACCAACACAGACCATCCAAGACACTGGAGAAAAACTTGCTGGAGATATGACACTGGAATAAGACATTGTACCAAGTCCATGTATGTGATCTGTGGCTGGGGCACTGCAAGCAAACTGCCTGTTGACCCATGGGCTGCTCCAGGTGGTGATGCCAACCCCTACTGGTCAGGAAGAGTTGCACTGCTGCTGCTCTTGCTCAGGTCTTTGCTTAATGGTGGTATGTCTCCAAGGAGGATTTTGGTTGAGTTTTTGAATCTCCAGGCTCTTGGAACTGGGACCAGCAGCCTGGCTCTCACACCCCGTAGCACCCTCACCACTGGTTCAGCTGCCACCCTGCAGCACCCCTCTCTGCAATATGCTCTGGGGAAACATTACCTGCCCACTACTTTCCTCGGGTGCAGCATATACCTGTGGAGTGTTTTGGGTTGGATTGGTGTGTGATTTTGAATCAGAAATCTCCCTTCGAGCAGACCTGGGTTTAGTTCTGCAAATAACCTCCTGCTCCAAAGAGCCTGTGCTGTACAACAAAACTCTGGGCTCTCCTGGCTCTCCCTGGCACTGAAGGATGGCCAGAGCATAGATACATGTCCTGAGTATAAATATTAGTGTTTGGAACAAAGCTGGGACATCTCCCCAGCCAGCATTACCGCTGGGCTGGTGCTCAGATCCTCACTCCCGCCTGCTCTCAAGGCTTTTCGTGGCATCCCGGTCCTTCTCCTTGGCCGTGATACAGCTTCCATCAGACATCCTGCTTTTGGGAACAGCCTTCGTCCCAGCCAGCGTCTTCCCGGCGCGAATGAGGCCCGAACAAGGGGTCATGAAATGATGTTGCAGCCAGCAGAGGGAGCGCTCAGAGCTTCAGCTTCTCACCCGGACGGCTTGGGAAGCGCCGGGAAAAGGTTTTAAACCCCGGCCAGTAAACCCTGGCTGGAGAGACAGGACGCTGAAACAAAGGTTCGCCTTGGCTCGGCCACCACCTGGTGATGCTCGGCTGTGACAAGATGGGGGAATGGATCTGCCAAGAAGCTCCTCTGGAGACCTTGGGTACTGGTTGATCCAGAGATGAGGATCCCCAGGGAGGGACACATTCAGGACTCTTAGGACTCAGATCACTTTGCAGTGATCAAGCCATCAAGTGAAATTCCTCCTTTAATTCAGTTCTAGGTGTGGGCTCCTACAATTAGTTACAAACTCAAGTAATTTCTGCAGCTCAATTCTTAAAGCATCATCCCCATTTGTACCTCCATCCCAGCACCAGCTTAGTCCTTGTGCCTCACATCAGTGCTGGAGCTGGGAGGGATTTGGTGGGCTGGGAGCTGCAGGAAGCTTAAGTATTTTAGGCAAAACTTCATTTGAATTTAGACCAAACAGAGCAACTCACAGCAAATTTGTATTACTTTAGTGAATTAAGTATTCAACAGCTGACAGTTCTATAACAGCCTCGTATCTTAGGAAAAGGGTCTAAATTATTCTCCATTAAATAAATGCCTCAGTGATGTGGGGACCTCTCCACTCACATACAAGCATAGAAATACAATTAGTTACCCAAATGCACATTGGCAGAGACTCCTGCCCAGTCCCCTCCTAACTGTGTGGATCCCCCAGGTTTTAAAGGATGGCTCTTCAAGCATCAATGGGCAATTTTGCAACATGGGTCTAGGCAGATCAGTAACTAGAGAGAGTAGTGTAACTACGTCAGGTGTCTCTGGGATTGAGTCAGGACAAGCCCATGAGGGGATCCTGATGTGGATGAGATAAATGTCATTAAATAACTTGCAGGGTGAGGTTATGTAGGGAA
>NW_009954303.1:923354-935987 GCF_000747805.2 Chaetura pelagica
CAGGAATGACCTGACCTTCCCGAAACTTGCCTTTCTACTGGAGAGTAAGGAAACTTGCTGTACTTGTTCAAAAAACGTTTAAGAGAGACTTGGTCGCAACCAAGACGGTGAGTGTGAGAAGAGGCCTCGTGGTGAACAGCAGCTTCATGAGATTTAATGTCTGGAAGGTGAAGTCAAGTCCATCTGAACTGGAATGGTGTTCCACGGGCAAGAGGCAACTACTCAGTGGGACAGTTCAGCTGTTGACACAAAGGTTTTGCATAATTTGAAGCAATGGAAGAGAAAGCTTGTTCAGTGGGACCTGGTTGCTCACCCCACCGTCAGGTGCTTGATCTGGGAACAGCTGGGTACAATCCTCTGACCATAGGATGTAGAAAATCCCCCTTTCTCCACTCAAAACTAGTGTTTGAAGATTCCCATGTGCCTGATGCTCTCGCTACTGCCTCAGACCCATTGCCTCTCTTTCTGCTTTGTCCCCTGAGAAGAAGGTAAGGATGGCAGTGCCTATTTACACCCTACAAAGAGGGGGAGAGGAGCCAGAGCAGAGTGATGCTGTTTCTGTGAGGGGCTCTTCTGTAGTGCAAAGCAATACATGGATGAGTTCAGAGCTGTGTGCAGTGAAAAGATCTGCTGGAAAACAACCCCATTTTGCAGCCTGTACCCCCTACAGCCAAGACATGTCAGTGAACCCTGCCACCCTCCCAGACAGCCTGCTGATGTTACTGCTCCCTTCCCAAAGTCAGGATCAAACAAGGAGAAGAAATCTCCAGGAAGGAAAAGAGAGGACCTTGTTTTCTCCTCCCTGCACGTGGTCTTCAATTAATCTTCCTTCTGTCAGGAGAAATCTCATGCAGCTCTGCAGCAGGATTCATACTCTGCCACATGTTATGTGCTGTTAGGTGGTCCCAGTTTTTAGGTGGCAATACCTTGACTTGAGACAGTCTGGTATTTCCAGTTTATAGCTACTCAAATTCAAATCTGAGAGGACAGCCAACACTTGCTTGTGATGTGAGTGATTCCTTCAAATCCTGACCCTGCCTTGCTCGCAGCAAACCAGGACTGATGGGCCTTCAGAAGGGTGAGGTGGCAAAGGCTGCAATGGCTTCAGTGAAGGAACAGGGGGAAAAAAGTCAGTGCAAAATACCTCAAGCAGTGATTTGTTTGGACTTTTGTTATGGTTAGCTCCAAACCAGAAAGTACAAACAAGCTGTCACTAAATCCATTTCAGACATGAGCAGCCCCCTAAAACTTCCATCAGTCTTAGTCTGTAATACCTCCACACATGTTAATCCAAATTCTCTTCTTGACAACATATGGTGCCTGATGCAGAAGCAAAAGAAGACTTCATCTCCTGGGACAATGGGAGCTCTGGAGTGATGCCTTTCCCTTTGTCTACCACACCATGTCTCTGTACAAAAACTCACACTGAGAATTATTTTTATATCTGACTATTTCTGATTGCCAAAGCACACATCCTCCTGACAGCCCTGCTTGGGCACTCACTGGGGCATGGCAAGGTTCAATGCACAGAGAGGGTCCTGCAGAAAACATCTTGCAGCAGCAAGAGCACCAGGGCTGAAGATCCTCTGACTTCATCACAGAGTTGTTTGTTCCTGTCCTCCTGTCCTTGATGCCAGCTTGCACACTTTGCTTTCCTTCCTCCACCAAGTTGCAAACCACAGCAAGGTGGCTGCAAAGCCTGGGAACAGCCCCTGGGAGGAAGCCCTGTGGGAAAGTGGCTGTCTGTCCAAGAGCAGCTCGTAAGATTGAAAAAGAGAAGGCTGTAGTTGGGAAGCTGGGTCCCCACAGCCTGTGTCGTGGCAAAGCCAGATGAGAGGCCAGTGAGGAATTAGCCACTGGTTGGGTAAATGTGTGGCAGTAATGCCTTCAGCTGGCTGAAGCGTGGCCAGGTTAAACTGAGCAAAGTGCTCACATCCCATGGCTTGTTGTGTCTGGTTTAAGAGGCTCTTGCAGCCTTCTGTGAGTATCTTTGCCCTTGCACCACTTCCACTTCCCATCCCACAACTGTGAAGCTCCTGTGCCACAGCAGCCAGGTTCAGGATGCAGGGATGCTGCCTCCTGCAAGAGAGCTCCATGCTCTCACTGGGCTTGAGAACATGCAATGTTGTCCTCGTAGCCATGGTCTTTTAAAAGCATCATAAGACCAATCCTGGTGCTGGAAACCAGTAGGCAGAAGAAGGTAGGTCTCAGGGTCTGGCATATTTGATAACTGGAGAATGCATGCTGGTGGCATGGAGAAAAGCAGCCCAGGAGGTGGGAACCACTGTTGAAACCCTCCAAGAGGAGGAAACTGTTTCCTCTGCCCCAGCCCTTGGTGGTAGCCTCGTGCAAGTCACGCAGCCCTCTTGCAAGCTGGTACCATTCCCTGCCTCTCGCCTCCCTTTGAATTACCCATCAGTCAGGGCAGATACTCCAAAACAGTTCTGGGAGCTTAAGGGCTGGTTTTCTATTTTATTGTGGAGATCTGGGGCTGTTTTCACTTCCAAGACCAGAATCTGGCTCCAGCCACTTCTATCCTGGCAGAATCATGACCAGAAAAGCATGCTTAACTTAAAAGTCAAGTGCCAACATCCCAAGCTGGTTGTTTAGACTAAATGAAAGGTTTTCAGAAAAAAGAATATCAGTATGACTTAAATTCCACCCCCCTCCCCCAGGAGATTCCTCCTTATCTGGTTGACTCCAGAAGGTGGGAGCAAAGGCTTCTTAGTGAGTCATCTTTTACTTTGTATACCCCAGCAGTGCTATTACTGCTTCCACGTGGGTCCCAGGGAATGGCAAGGGTGGTGGTGGGTGGGAATAAGTGGCCGTGAAACAGCCAGAGGGGTTTTGTGCCCTGATTGCATTGATGCATGTGGGGGGATCTGTGAGGCATCCACAAAAATTTTGTCCTCCCCAAGACAGTTCTGCTTTGGAGCAGGACCTGCTGCCCTGCACCAATGGGGTCTCAACAAGGGATTGGGATGGGAGCTCTTAAAACACCCTGGTAACTAGGGCAAATATGAGGTCGTGCTCATATAAGTTAATTAGGGAGCAAGGGTGCTACTCAGCATGCCCAAGTGAGCCTGAAGCCCTCGAGCTGAGTCACTAGAATCAGCAAGGTTCACCCAGAAAGTGATACCAAAGTGGCTGTAAGAAACAGCAGTTGCAGGCACTCATCTCCTCAGATGATGGGAGCCCTGGAGTGGGACTCAGCAGGTCTGGCTTGAAATAATTCTCCAGCTCCAACACTCAGGTTTCTTGGAGGGAAAGCAACTTCCCTCTCAAAGTCCCTTTTAGGGGATGCCTGCTATTCATTGCTAGATTTCTCTCTCTCCTTATGTCAAACATGGAGACAAAGGAATTAATTATATCTCTGAAAAATGTATTTTTCTTCGTTCCCCCACCACTTTGGATTAAGTTAGTGGAGAAGAGGTTGTTCCAGTCTGGCACCTCCTGTGGTTACTGTGCTTGTTTTGACTAAAAAACACCTGTGTGATCTGTGCATATTTGAAAGGGTTGCCTTTAATGCAAAAAAAAAAAAAAAATAAAAAAAAATCTAAACAAAAATCTAGGCAACTTACTTCCAGGCAAAAAACCCCCATCCTTCTGCATGAAGATCTACCTTGTGGACTGAAATGGCTCAGTAAGAAACCCACCTGGAAAAATAAGGGGATGAGTGGCAGGCAGATTTGGACCAAGGATGTGATTTCCAGTGCTGTAACTACGCTTGCTAATCATTAAACATTTCTTCTTTCTTCAGACTCACCTATGAAACTCAAGCAAATATAATTGCTAGACTTGACTGTGTTCAAACCATGTTTGTCTCAGATGCATTGAATCAGCTCAGAAACCAAGCTGTAGTCTGGGATCACATGAAGCTAAGGTATTATTTTCTTCTTTAAATGTCCAGAATTTCTTGTATTGATTATCTCCCATGTTTAATGTTCTGGTGTTGGTATAGCTGCAGGGGCTCACCACAGCTACCTCACCTAACTAGAGATACCAAGAACTGAAGTAAAGAGAATTTATTTCCACAAATTTCAGTGTTGTGTCATTAACCATTTGTTCATGCAGGTGTTTTAAATACCCTCTAGCTACTGTGGCATGAGCAGCACATCCTTGTACTCAGCTCAGACAAAGGCAGAGGGACCACTGCGTGGTGAGACAGGGCCATGCATTGCACATAAGCAGTGACACAGGGGTGGAAGAGCCACCTTCAGCTTGTATGGGTCACAGCACTATGCAGATGATCGTAGGGGCTGCATCCCATGAGCTTCACTGGGAGCAAACTCACCGAGGGTTAGAAGTCCAACGCCATGGGAGGTGGCTGATGATATGTACATCCATGTATGGATTATGCAGGGAAATGTTTGTGGGGGGTCTCCTCCGGCCGTTGTGATATCTTACGTCTCAGATGCATTGAATCAGCTCAGAAACCAAGCTGTAGTCTGGGATCACATGAAGCTAAGGTATTATTTTCTTCTTTAAATGTCCAGAATTTCTTGTATTGATTATCTCCCATGTTTAATGTTCTGGTGTTGGTATAGCTGCAGGGGCTCACCACAGCTACCTCACCTAACTAGAGATACCAAGAACTGAAGTAAAGAGAATTTATTTCCACAAATTTCAGTGTTGTGTCATTAACCATTTGTTCATGCAGGTGTTTTAAATACCCTCTAGCTACTGTGGCATGAGCAGCACATCCTTGTACTCAGCTCAGACAAAGGCAGAGGGACCACTGCATGGCGAGACAGGCCATGCATTGCACATAAGCAGTGACACAGGGGTGGAAGAGCCACCTTCAGCTTGTATGGGTCACAGCACTATGCAGATGATCGTAGGGGCTGCATCCCATGAGCTTCACTGGGAGCAAACTCACCGAGGGTTAGAAGTCCAACGCCATGGGAGGTGGCTGATGATATGTACATCCATGTATGGATTATGCAGGGAAATGTTTGTGGGGGGTCTCCTCCGGCCGTTGTGATATCTTACATTGCAGTTTTCTTTAAACTGTGGGGAAGTTAGATTAGGTGAGGAATTCCACAATTTCTTAGCTTTTCAAATAACATGTCTGTGATATCACCCAGTCTGACTCGCGCTCCCACCTGCCTTGAGAATTCGGTTAACCCTTTGTCTGTTGACTTCAGGGTTTGCACCAGAGCTTCCTGGAGGGCCTTTTTGAAGCCTGTTATCTTTGGCTGATGAAGAGATGGGGACTCAAGTGGCATGCCCAAAGTGGTGCCAGAAACAGGGGGTAGCATCTGAATCACCTGCCATTTGGCTCTACGTACTTAGCCCAACACTTCCCCCTCAGCACAAAAATACATGTGTGCGCACACACGCACGCCTGCACGTGCTATGCAAGTATTCCACCTGCTGTTTCAAAAAGGGTTTTTTTTGGGGGGGTTACCTTCCTAGTAATTAGTAATCAGTCCTAAGGGTACTACCCTGCGAGGTAGCCTGCTCCAGGAGTGCTGGGATCTCTACAATACCCTTGCTTCTCCCACCGGACCCTTTCTGGAATGCAATTGGCACCATAAAAAAGCTTCCCCCCACATCACACAGGTTTGCATTATACCTGTTTGCCTGGTGGCACTCCTTGAAGATGCCAACCTCATCCTGAAGGTTAAATGGCCCCTAAGGCTAACAGGAGACAGTAGAGATGAGGCTTTTGAGGGTGTGTAACCCCACGTGGAACCATGTGCAGGAAGCCCAAAGCCATCTTTGGACACTTTCCCATCCGTCCACCTGCTGTGCCCATGTGAGAGACCCTGGGAGCCTCCCTCCAGGACAAGCTGGTGATATCTCCAAGCCCACCCTAGCTGGGTGACTTGGGGGACAATCCCCACCTTGGCTCCTCTGCTCTGCCAGCACCACACCATACTATCGCCTTGCTGGCTGGATTTTTCAGCAGCAGAGTATAAACATTTCTAGCGAAGTGCACTTAGTGCAAGTTGCTTTGCCAAGTGCTGTTGCCATCCATCCTCTATTATGATTATGAGAGAATGTTTTGTTTAAGTGAGAAAACAAATTGCCCACACCTCCTACCTCTCTGTGGGTGTCCATCACCCATGGCAAGGGCATTGTGGTCTGAAGGGTTTGCTGGCAGCACAGGTGGGCACAGGGTGTCCCGGTATCACCTGCTTCAAGAATGGGAATGAGGGGAAGGTGCAAGTGGTGAGGACCTTATTGCAAACTCCCATACACCCACTGCCAGCCATAGGTATTCAAAGTCACAGCCCCTAAGGGAACAAGGCAATGGGGAACAGATTATTCCTGCCCTGTGGTGACGGATAGGGATGGAAACCATTGGGAAAATAAGTGACTTGCCCAAGGTGACAAGCAGATGCAGTGGCAGAGGAAGGCTGCACTCAGGATGTAAGGGCACTGTGGGAGCCCCACACTGCCCCTTCTCCCTATGCCCACAGTGCTTGCTTATAGGACCCCAGCCCCACATCCCCGTTTGGGATCTTCAGGCTCAACCCAGACTCAAGTGGTTGGGCCCAGCAGCCTATTCATCCTGCCACTCCATCCTGAGTCACTAATGGAGTGGACCCCACCAGGGCTGGCAATTGCAGGTGGAGATGGGTGTCCCTGATAAAAGATGAAGTCTTGGCCTGACTGAGATGCTGCAACCCAGCCCTTTGCCAAAAGACAATGAAAGCTGCAAACAAAGACCTGCACTGAAGCACAGCAGCAATGGAAAAAGGAGAAGGAGAAGGAAAAGGAGAGGGAGAAGAAAAAGGAAAAGAAAAAGTAAAAGGAAAGGGAAAAGGAAAAGGAAGATAAAAAAGAAAAAGAAAAAGAGAGGAAAAGACAAAGAGAAAAATGAAAAATAAAAATAAAAATAAAAATAAAAAGAAAAAGAAGAAGAAAAAGAAAAAGAAAAAGAAAAAGAAGAAGAAAAGGAAAAAGAAAAAGAAAAAGAAAAAGAAAAAGAAAAAGAAAAAGAAAAAGAAAAAGAAAAAGAAAAAGAAAAAGAAAAAGAAAAAGAAAAAGAAAAAGAAAAAGAAAAAGAAAAAGAAAAAGAAAAAGAAAAAGAAAAAGAAAAAGAAAAAGAAAAAGAAAAAGAAAAAGAAAAAGAAAAAGAAAAAGACCTGAACCCCTCAGAGGTATTTGGGCTTAGCCAACAGGCTCAGGGGTTTTTTTTCAGAGCCATTAATTACACAACAGAGACATATCTGCACCACTCCACCTCTCCGTGGCAAATAAGGGTCCCCCTCTACGCTCCGTGCCATCATCTCTCTTGGGCACTTGGAAAAATAACTCATCACAGGATGACATTTCCAGCTGGCTCTTGTGTCTGATTTTCTGTGGAGTATTGAACGGGCACTCAAAGCATGTGCCTCCAAAGGGCACATCTGAAATACGTGAGCTGCATCGGCAGCAGCTGCCGAAGGACATGGCAGAGGGTTGGAAATACCACCCTGCTCACCTGGGCAGTTCTGCTGAGCAAGCTGACTGCTTGACAAGGCCAAGGGGAAGCTCTCCAAGAGCTGCACCAAGGAAAAACCAGTGCAAGGACTGCATCCACTTCCAGCATGGCCCATCCTAGACATTGCCACCAGCCACTCAGCCATGGCTGCTGTGTTGAAGGTGCTGGAAGGGACCTCAGCAACAACTGCTGTGTCTCTTTTTTTAAAGGAATTTAGTAAGAATTTTAAAATAATTTAGTAAGAACTCACCTGCTTTTGCTCATGGATCCTGCAACATGCAGCCAGAGTGATCAGTTCATATTGATGTTCTTGGGAACAGGAAAAGACATTTTTAAGGGTGAACCCTTAGTTTTCCGCATGAGGACAGAGCAAAGCAGTTTGGGTGAGGGTGCTGTCCTGGGGAGTGAGAGACAGAAACCCTTAGAGGGCACAACATGCTCTTGCTCAGGGGTGGGTGGCATCCCCACAGCCCACCTTCCCACTGCTCAGATCCTCCCCAGGGAACACGAGTACGCAGACTACAAGTGCTGCCTTCCCAGAGTATCCTTGCCAGGCTGGCCCTGAAGGGACATAGGTATGGGGTGCAGTCTTCACCCCAAAGAGCTTCTAGTCCAAAGGGATTTTGGCTCAGAGCTTGCTCTGTACACAGATCCGTATTTGCACAATATTCTAAAGGGTCAACTTTGTTCCCTGGTGCTTGGAAGAACTAGTTGTACCTCCTGGAGTTTTTATTGGTCCTTAAATGAGTTTGGACCTTTTCTTCCCCATGACATTCCAGTCAGTATTTTCATGAAAATGCTTTAAAAAAATAAATAAGGAAAACAGGAAATTGTGATGTGCTTAGCTGTTAATACAGGCACAGACTCATCTTCCTTCTCTGCTACTGTGTTTGTTGCACATTTTTGACACAAATAATCAGACAAAACTTGGAGCCTTCCAGGCTTCCTCTGCAATGAAAAGAAGCTGGGGAAGATGACAGGCATTTCTTCTTATCTACCCTATTCCACCATTCTTGGAAGTCCTTTTTGGGAAACTGTTAGCTGAGCCAAAGTCCACTGTGGCAACAAGGGATGACCAAGAGATGTTAGTTGTTGCACAGATGGTGGGGTGAAAGGAGTCACTTTTCTCCCTTCCTGGGATCACTTGACCCTGGGACCCTTTGGTCTCCTTCTTTTGGGCCATGCTGCAGATGGCATCCCAACAAACAAACCCACTGAATTTCACTTGCTGAACCTCCTTCGTGCTTCTTCAATTCCTACCTGGCACTCAGTCACCGTGACACCTCCCGGCTCCACATCCTCCTTTCTGCAGCCTCTTGAGCCAAGCCAGGCTTCTCAGGCTGAAGCTTTTCTCTAATTGCTGGAGATGTTGAATTTTAAAAGATGCTACAGGAATACCAAGTCTGTCCAGCCCACAAATAATGCAGTTTGTCCTCCATATAAGCAGGTGAAAACACTTGTGTCTTTTACCACTGTCACAAATTCCTCCAGCACAGTGAAATAACTTACATTGGAGTAACTTTGTTTTTGCTTTGCTCAGCACCCTCCAGGTCCTCAGGATGCATCTGCCAACATCCCTCCTGAACACCTAAGTCAAATCAGTGCTCCAAGTAGACCTGGACACAAGATGCTACAAGAGTCTCTCTTTCCGTCTGAACATGCCAAAAAATATGTCTCTGCTGATATCTAAGGGCATCCTGCTTTTCCCCTCCCATATATAACAATCTGCAGCAGAAACTCTCCGGGCTGAGAGCATGCCCCTGAAATATTTTCCCCATCTAGGGGTGCCAGGAGCCCTGGGCAGTTGACCAGGGGCCCCAGGTGAATTATCTCTCCCACTGATAATTCTTTGACTTCAATTTCACACAGGGACCTTCCATATATCAGATCCCCTTTAGCCAATGAATCACTTCTGTTCCAACAGTTTAGCGTGCCCCAGGATCAATATATTTTAGCAGCATGCAAGGACACGGTGTTATTGTCAGGTTCCTGGGTTGTACAAAACAAAAGGTATCACTTTCTTAAAGCCACTGAAAAATGCTCTGGGACGAGTACAATTTTTCCTCTGCCATAGGCTAATCACTCTTCATTCTCTCTAGGGATGACTTCTCTTAGTTTTCAATGACAGCAGACCCAATCCCATGGCCCACCCTCACCCTCCTTTTGTCTTTTCTTTGACACCTCAGCCTGCTTTGCCCAGGTATGGTGGACATGTCAGCAAAGCAGTCTGACTTCTCCTGGTTGTCCTCACTCTTGAACACGAGAATCTAAGGTGCCTCACAAACTGTGGTACCTTTGCAATGCTGTAGGCACAGCAGCTGCATCGTACACCGCAAATCCACGTTCTGCCCATCTTTTCAGTTGTGGTGCATTTGTGAAATAAGCCAAACAAGCTTCGCAGGGTGTCTTGGGTGGGCTGGGATCGGGTGACCTCTCCCCTCTTTAGATTACGGGGGCGGGGGGGGAGAGGAAGGGAACAGTCATGTAAATGTCCTCTTCCCTGAAGGTATCTGCTTGGCTCAGCTTACCAGCAGCATCTCTAACATCCACCCTGGCCCACGACCACTGTATTTGTGCAGCTATTTACATTCCTCTGCCTTTGCTGAAGCTCACATCCCTGCCTGCAAGGTCCAGGCTCGCCTAAGCTTTCCTGTTCTTCCCCCATTCTCTAGAAAGCTTTCTGGTCCACTGCCACATGCTGGTGGCCACCCACGAGCTGCTTTGATCAGCTCAGATGGGCAGCGCCATCAAGGGGCTTTGCAGCCTGCCCAGGTGCTTTCCACAGATGCTGCAGCAACAGAAGTTTTCTCTCCTGGGTATCCCGTTTGTTTCAGGGCATCGCTTTTATTCCAGTTCACACTTCAGATTAATTTAGTTTCAGCTTGCTTTGGCTGACTTTGCTGTGCAAACACTGTCCTTACTCCTTGTGAATTTAGCGGGAACCCAAGACTGCAATTTCTCTCCTGAACTGTGCCGATGATGCCAGAGGCCAGACAAATTCAAGCCTTGGTGGGCTATTTTTATTGCATTTCCAGCGGTTTCAGGTGATACTTTGCTGCAGCCCCACCCACTTTCAAACCAAAAATGTTTCCTGGGGTGCTGTGTTTTGTGCAAGCCTGTTGGCAATGAGCGGTCCTCCCCCTGCTCTCCTGCACAGGCCCTCCTTGCAGGCAATGCCAGGGGCTGCAGTTTGGGGTGGAGGCAGCTATTGTTCCAGCTATCTGCAGTTTAATGTTTCTTATGACTGTATTAAATGAAGGGCGGAGGTCACACATCCCTAGTTTAAATTAGGTTTGGGCTGACCTTTAACAATATTACACTCGTCGATCCTCTCATAACTCACCGAATAAACTCCCAGAGGGTTTTACCACCTCCCTCTTCCTACTGTAAGGATACCCGAGGCTTAATGTGCTTCTCTCCAACTTCGCTTTGATTTCTAATCCTATCCCCTTTTCCTCCTTCCACCCCCCGCCCCCCAATACAGATATATTCACTCCTTTAAAGGTGGGGTAAAGAACTTGTTCCTTTTCTCTTCTGGGTGACAGCTCTTTCTTTTGTGTCTCTTTCTTCCCCTCCCCACCCCCCTCCTCTTTCTTGACACAATGCACTATTTATTTGCACTGAAGGATAACTAAGAAGCAATTAAAAGATCAAAAGGCACAAACACAAGTAGATCCAGTGGCAACTTGTGGGGTTTATTCTGCCGCTGAAGCTTCACCAAACTGCTGCCTTGTTTTTCCCCCAGCCGGAGAGACACCTCTCTTACTGGGTTGCCTCTTCCTCCGAGCAGACTTTTTTATGATCGCTATTTTTCACCCCCATTGTTTGCTATTGAAGTTGTTTACTGGAAAATCACTTGTTTTTCTCAGGGAGATTAACCCTCCAAGCTTTCTTTTGTCTACTCTCAGGAGGTCCTTGTGGTGAGCTGGGGGAAGGGAGCTGGGCTCCTTCAGCTATTAACAGTATCTTACAACCCTGCCAAGGTTGGGTCCTTTCCTTTGATGGCGTTTTGCTTTTGCAGTGAGGAAGGGGTGGTTGCTCTTTGTTAAGACCAGCTCTGCCGAGTGGTTTGCAAGGATTCACGACTGGGATTTACTGAGTCCTGGTCATCTAGGAGAAACTCCTAAAGCCAAAGGTAAGCATCAATGGAGATGCCTCTTGGGGAGAGGTTTGGAGCCCTGACACATATTGGCAGATGCTCAGTCCCTTTGGTGGCCAGGCCTTTACACGCTTAAATGTCATTGTAGGAGATGAGAGTGTGTTTGAATCTGGTGTGCACAGGACGGCTTTCTCACCAGCACCTCCTTCCCAGCGCTGCCAATGTTTGGTTGAAGTCCACAGCCCTGACACTAGGTCTGCTGGATGGCATACGTAGCAACAGCCCAGATGAATACAGCCCAGAGGACAATCCAGAGAACAGAAACGATGCTGGGGGGGGGGGGGGAAAAAGCCTAGTGAGAAAGCAGCAGTTCTGCTCACATTGCCTTGAGTGTGTTGAGAGAAATTCTGACTGCTCAGAGAGGCACCAAGCCCTCCCTCCTTGAGAGAAAAAAGTGCAAACTTGGGGAAAAAAAAAAAAAGAGAGAGAGAAGTTTTCTTAATTGCTTGTTGGGGATGTCGGGGCTGCTGCATCCGTGCCCTGTCATGCCACTACCTATGTAAGTGTCACCTGAGACGGAGCAACTTGCTGCCTGATTTCGAGCAGCTCTGCTCCTCTCCAGCCCGAGCAGGGTGCACGCCCGAGGCTCAACCTGGGCTGCACGTCCCTGCCAAGGGGCACCCGCCAGGCTGGGGTCAGGGCACGGGCACCTGAGGGCTGGTCAGGGCTGCCTTTGCTGTTGGAGGAAACCGAGTGAGGTCCCTTCTCCTGGGGTGGCCGCTTCCCCAGCGGGGCCGACTTGGCAGGCGGGTGTCTGGGAGCAGAGGAGCTTTGCTGAATGCAGCACAACGCCGCTGCCATGCAGCACCGGCGGGGCAGCGGGAAGGCTTCCAGCCCCGCACTGCTGTGCACGCACGGCGGAGCCTGGGAAAAGCCCCTTTTCGCTCAAAGGCAGCTGCGCTCGCTCGCAGAAGCCAGCGGGGAAGCAGAGGCAACCGAGTGGAGTGAGCAGGCACGGGAAGGTTCGCTGCGGGCTGCAAAACCCGAGCGCCGCTGCCTTGCGGAGAGGGAGCGACCGTGTCCGCAGGGGCGCGGGGGG
>NW_009954303.1:939131-948934 GCF_000747805.2 Chaetura pelagica
TCCCTACAGTAATTTTTTTAAGAGCACAACTTGGAAAGGTTTTAGCAGTCTGTTGAGCAGTAGGGAATTCGGGCACATGAGGAAACTAGAATTTAGCGTCACTGTACCAGCAGATGTGGTTGCCTTGCCTCGGGCCAGCGGTACTTGAGCAGCGTTTCTGATACCCCAGGTCTCACTCGGGCGGCGTGGAGCAATCAAGTGTAAAAACAAGGTTTGTGTGGGTGGTTTTAAATAGATGCCTCGGGAGAACCGCTGCTTTCAACCCTCGATCAAGGCTTCCTATACAGAGTCTGTCGTTTTCTTCCAAGTGCTGGGATGTACCTGGAAGGCCAAGGTCTGGTTTTCTTTGGGTGCATTTGTTGTCAGGATGTGTGTGTGGCTTTTTTCCTTTGACTTTGCAGGGTTCAGCCTGCTGGCTTTTTATCCCTCCTCCTGCCTTGATTTAGAGTGGAGTTGAGTGAGCCTGGGTCATGGGGTTTTGTAAGGGTGACTTTGTGCTAAGGACATCTGGAGGAATAAAACTGACTGATACTTCTGATTTGAGCTTCACTGAGCTGTTTTGGACTCAACTTGACAATTTTGGTGGGGGTGAATGGGTCAGAGCTGTAAATCTTGCTCCATGTTGTCAACACCCACACAACTTCACTTAGCCTTTCAAAGGGGCTATCCTGGCTCCTGTGAAAATTCATTAAGGGATAAAAGATTTGACACTGCGGGTCCCCTCCTATTGCCACATGACATTTGAGAGCCAAAATGTGTCTGCGAGTGTGTCCCAGTGCTTTTCTGACAGGTGATCCTTTTTGCAGCCTGGCTGGAGGGCTGTTGCTTTGACCAGGCAACCTGGAGGTGTCTGTGTGTCTTCCCATTGATTCCTGTAGGCTTTGGAGTGAGCCTGGCTTGCCTCATGGAGCACCAGAGAAAAGCATTTCTATACTTTTCTTTTTTTAAATAAAGCAAACACAGCAGGTGAGGTCTTATTTTTAGAGGGATCGAGGAGTTGGTGTGTTTCCAGCAGTACATACGAGCACTGTAAGTGAGTGGCCCACCCTCTCCCCGCTCGTGTCCTGGAACTGACCTCTCCAATCCTTCTTTGGGTTGTCTTTGCTTTTAAAGGCCGCTGTGTGTCTTAACAGGGCAAAGAGATACGGGCCTCCCTTGACACGTTGTTGTGAGGGGTCAGGAGAGGTGGGGGGGACTTAGGAAAGAAATGCCCCTCGGTGTTGCAGCCTGGCTCTGAAACAGTTAAAGCCGCTCTGCCAAGACATAAAGCAAGTTCAACGTGTTGTGGGAATATCATTTGCCAGTAGACTCTAGTCACCACAATTTCAGATTTAACAGCTTAACTTGCTGTTAACTTTTCCTGATATACTCCAGGTTCTGGAAGGGAATGCAGAAAGGAGAGAGGAACAATAAAGAAAGGAGTTAAGTGAGGCTACTAAAATGGACTTAAATCCCTTCCCTGGGTCCTGCCAGCTGTCTTTAGAAGAGTTAAGCAAGACTGCATTTCCTTTTTTTTATGCAATAAATCAAATGTTTCTGGGCTGCATACCAAAATTTGTGCAAGACGTTCTTACTCCCCAGTGGGGTGAGTAAATGGTACTGAATACCCCATTCACCTTTTTCAGCTTGATTTTTCCACAGCTATGGTAGTCCTCGCTGCAGCACTGATAGGTGTGGGGTGCAGGCAGCGCTCCCCTGCGTGTCCCGGCCCCTGTCTCAAAGGGAGAGAAGACAGGCATCTCTTCTCACAGGATGAAAGACAGAAAGGTGACCCCCAGTGCGGGGCAGAGTGGGCTGCTGATGGGGATGAGCAGTGAAGATAAAAAAGTAAGGGCTAAAAATAGCAGCAGCATTGCCAACCTCAGCCATATAAATGTCATGCGAGCCAGGTGCCAAGAATCAGGAGTTTTGTTTGGGTTTTTTTTTCAAGCCTGAGCTAAACAGCAAAACTCTGGGTCTTGGGTCAGTTTTATTTGTGTGACAGCTCGATGGTCAAAAGTTTTGTGTTTTGAAGCTTGCTTCTTCTAAGCTGAGGGTTGGAAATCTAATACTTTCTCTTTTAGATTAAAAGGGAGGCTTTTCTGCAGCACAGCACACGGTGGCTCCTCTGCCTTCGGGTACCGCTGGGTGCTTCATCCCAGTGCCTCTGCCCAAGATGCAGCCTGGGTGGTTTTCAGCTGCCTCTTCCTGCTGGCCTCCACTAGCCCTTTGCCACTTGGCACCTTGGGGTGCTGTGGCCCTGTGTGAGGTTGCCCGTGGGCAGGGGTGGCACTTGGTTGGCATGTGGGAGGTTGGCATGTGCCTGTGTCCTGCCCCTCCAGGAGAGCTGTACTCGAAACCGGATCAGCTCCCTGCTCTTCTGGGGCTGCCCTCTGAGAGGAGGAAAACAGGGAGACACTCAGCATCTCTCGCAGGCAATCATCAGAGTAGCAAAACATCAGTCTGCCCACTTTCTTTGGGAGGGATGGAGGGTGGTGGAGGCTGATATGTGCAAACTGGGGTTTTCCCCTCCTGCACATACAGCTGGATTTGAGCTGATGACTTTTTGCTGTGCTCCCTTTTAAATGCTGTGCTGCTCCTCAAAGAAGCAAGATTTTTTTGGTTTGCTTTTTTCTGTCCAAATCCAAATTTTGCAGACTGGGCCATCTGTCAATTCCCTCCTACGTTGTTCTGTTCATATTAAATTGTAATGAAGGCCAGACTGAAGAAGGAATTGGGTCAGACAGGAGGTTTAGTCTCCATTTTTGGGGAAATGTTTGTTGCCCAAGAGAGGCACCATGGTTTGGTTGGCTTAGCACAAGCCTGGATGCAAGGGATGCCTGAGCTGTCCTCTGAGATTTGGCAAAAGAGCCTTGTAGCACATTGTGGTGTCTTGGCCCCCAGCTCCCCAGCAGCTGGACAGAAATCATCGATCCAACTGATTCTGCAGCAAATCCTGAACAAACAATTTAACAGCCTTGGGCAGGAAAGTGGCTCCACTGCAGGCTTGCCTTCGGGCTTGCTCCTAGCACACCACAGCCACTCTGAGAGAGGACCCTCTCTGTTGGTTTGTACGTGCTGGCTAAGTACTGCTGAGAGGTTTTTGGGGTTCTCCAGCCATGGGTGCAGCAGCCTGTGCTGCGAGGCGGGCATGTGCAGGAGTCCCAAGGCAGCTGGGACCATCCTGCCTGCAGTAGGTTGTGGCCAAGCTGATTCCAGCAGCAGCCTAGCTTTGGGTAGGGACCTAGGGATGCAGGGGAAGGCAGGAGAGGGACATGAAGGATGGGGAGCAAAGCAGACCCTTTCCTTGCAAGGAGAGGCCAGCATCATGCTCTGATCGCTTGTCTGAGCCTCTCCTGCGCTGAGAAGGCTGCTTTCAGGTGTGATTCCCAGTATGATCCAGGGCACCTGTGCAGCCCAGAAATTCCTCTTGCATCACCCTCTTACATGCCATGTGGGGTCCAAGCCTTCATTAGGAGGAACTGGTGCCCAGGTTGGGTACCTAGCATGCCTGGCACTGCTGTTCCCATGGCCCCTAGTTGAAACCACATCCTGGAGCATTTGAGCTCTCTGCTGGTGTGTGAGAGGCAATGGCAGCTGGCGTGGCAGATTCAACCTGCTTTGGCAGGAATGAACCTTTGTGGGGTGTAGCCTCTCTCCAAGCAGACACGGGACCTTGTCTGGCAGGAAAGTACCTTGCTGACCTCTCACTGCCTAATTCCTGTTACCTCTCATGTGACCAAGGCTTTTTAATAAAAACCGAGGGTTTTCCAGCCGTTGGTGTGAATTTACTTCTGCTCCACAGATGAGGCTTCTGTCCTTGTCCTAATGCTTGGAATAGAAGCTATAAGCAGTGCTGTCCAGTGCTTCCAGTGGAGAGTGAAGGCTCAGAGGAATGCACAGGGCTTAGACTAACAATACTCAGCAGGATTTGGTCACCACAACTGAAGGAAGCCACATGCAACCTGGACAGCTGGCATGGTGCTTGCAGCTGGGTCATGGGCTATGCATACCCATGTTATGTTATGTCACCCATGCAGGTGTGAGCTCTCCTGCATGGGTGCTGCTCATCCTTGCTAAGGAGGAGTGGGAAGGGAGAATGATTGATTGAAAGGTCATCAGGATGTGCTGTGCTGGTGACAGCACCTTGGGAGCCTATCTAGCCTTTGGGTGAGGCTTGGTGGCTCTCTCTCCACAGGGTCAGTAGGGCCAAAGCAAGAGGGAAGAGCTTACAGGGCTGGGTTGGGTTGCAGCTCCATCAAGCTGGAGTCCTACTGCAGCACCAGGTAGTAAATAAAGATGCTTTTTGCTTTGCTGCCTGGTTTCTCATTACACGGCTGTTGGAGCGAGCAGGGAGATGCCAAGGTGACAGCAGTGGAAAGGGCTGGTGGTTGATGCACAATTGAAGGGAGACTTCATTGCATTGCACACCTCCACATCAGCCTTGGATGACAGTGCTGGGGCCGTCCTTGACTTCATGGCTTCAGAGGGGCTTCCTGGCTGGAGTTATGGGGTGTGTGGGCACCCTACAAGAGCTCGCAGTGGAGGCAGGGTGGGCTGCCAGGGACTGCCTTGTTCTTGTGGCGCTGGTTGTGCAGGAGCAGGTATTTTCTGAGGAGTGCAAGGTTTTTTCCACAGAAGGTATCGGGTCTCTCCAGCATCAGATATCGCCCTGCCAACAAAACCTCACTCTCCTCTTGCTTGAGAGCATCTCAACCCTTTCTTTACACTGGATGTGGAGGAAAAATGATGTTTGTCACCTCTGCCACTGAGAAAGCCCCTTCTGGGGAGCTGGCTCTGGCTTGGGAGAGGCCTGCTTATTAGTTGTGGTGCTCACAGCCAGAGCAAGCCAGTTTGGGGATGGGGAATTACTGGGGTGTCCTGAAGTCCCATGTCAGGGGCTTTGGTGGTGGCACTGGCTGGTGTGCATCTGCCACCCTGGCTTTGAGCATCTGGTGTTACCTGTGCCCTGGGGACACCAGCAATCAGGAGCGGCAGGTAAAAAAAGATGAAAAAGGAGAATAATTATAAAAAAAGGAGCAGGATCATCACCATCTTGTTGTTTAGAGATCCAGCTGCCAATGATGCTGCACTAGGGACATGACTCAAGCAGTGCAGGTGATGCTGTGGTCATGCTGGGATGGCCCAGCAAACACCCGTTGGACGCTCGATAAAAAAGTCAAGGTGAAAAGATGCTGGTGGTAAAACACTACAACTCGGCAGTGTCGTGCAGTCACAGCCCTGTGCCATCCTTCTGCTCCTCAGTGTAATGTTGAGCAAAGCCTCCCAGGTGGGCCTAAGGGACTGGTGCTATTGGAAAAGCTGGTCCTGGTCTCATCACATGCTGGTTTGAGCCCAGTTTGTTCCCAGGGCTGCTGCCTCTCTTGTCTGGAGTCCTGGAGGGGTTTTGCCAGCTGTGTTGGTCTCTGCCCACACAGGCTGTGCAATACAATGGGCATCAAAGCCCAAGGGGGGGACGAAATGCCCCTTTCAGCCCACCCAGACTTTGCAGCCTCCGTTTTGGATTTTCTTGCTGGTGCTCAGAAGAGTTCATGACTTGTGTGCACAGCACATTTCTAGCAGGAATGATTTGAACTACGTGCTAGTAAAAAATTGGTAGCAAGGGTGGCTTTATTGCTGGCAAGACTGTAGCAGGGCCCCGGGGGAGCTGGGCTAATTTCCTGGCTGCGTGGCAGACTTCCCCCGTGACCTTGGGCAAGTCATTTAATCTATCCTGGGCTTCAGCTCCATCTCCAAGCATCCCAGGGGGGTGAGGTAATATTCATTAACTGATATTATTCTCGAGTTGCTCAGATGCTATGGTGATGAAGACTGCATGTGAAACCCAGCATCTTAGCTGAGCCTTAGCAAGGAGAGGGGATGCTCTGCTTGATACTTAGCATTGCCCCATGCCAGCTGCTTTTTTACCATGCTTCTCACTGTTTTGAGCTGACCTGTCTGGCCACCATCCTTATTTGGCTGCCTATACACGGTGATGTTCATCACTGAGGGACTCTTAATGCCTTAGAACCATCCATGTGTTTTGCTTCATCCAGTGAGGCAATAGCACCCTTGCTTTACACCTGCAGGAGCTGGCATTGAGGTAAAGCTGTTTGCTGGAGTGGAGTCAGGGGAAATCTTTGGGTTAGTTAGCAAATATCCAGGGAGTTTCTTTTTCAATCCTCCACGCCAGCTGTTACCCTCTGGGCTCTCCTTGGTGATGTGTGTGGCGTGTTTCCCATGGGAGTGCTCTGCTCCTGTGGGATGTCTTCTCAGCTCTGGCTCTCATCTGCAAACACGGCTTGTGCAATCAGCCCCTTGATTACCCGAGCCTCAGTCGTGCAGGTCTCACATGCATGGGGTGAAGGCCGCTGCTCCCTGGCAAAACCCAGCTTTCCTCAAAAGCAGCTCTGGAACAGCTTGAAACTCTATTTGTTCCTGCTTTGGGGAAACATGCGTTCAGGCAGGGCATGAAAATGTGTCATCAGAACTGAAAAAAGAAATAACTCTGCCAATGATAATTTGAATTATTTCCCATATAAAAGGAGGGGGGAAAAAAATAATAGATAAGTTATGCTCTTGGAAGTGCAAGGGAAATAAAGGCCTTTCAGAGTTAAGCAGAAGTGAGATTTTCCAATGAAAAAAACACTTCAGTGTGAACCTTGTCTGACAGGAGTGGCTGACTGGTGGGGAACCAGCCTCACACCAGTGGCCAGCTCAGCACTGCTGGTCCTTCCCTGCAGCATCCTGACATGTCTGGGCATCAAACCCCAGGTGTGCTGCAGGCGGGGCATGAGGAGGAGGGGGGGAGGTGACAGAGGGGGGTCTCTTGCACTGTGTTAATGCCATGTCCGTGTCCCCAGGTGCAGAGGATGTGTGCGGCGAGGCGAATGCTGCTGCTGCTGCTGGCTTTCCTGGCCTATGCACTGGACTCGGCTGCGGCGTACGGCACGGCAGAGACCCTCTGCGGCGGGGAGCTGGTGGACACGCTGCAGTTCGTCTGCGGGGACAGGGGCTTCTACTTCAGTAAGTGCTCTGCAGCTGCTGGTGGCAGACAGGGTGCTGCCTTCGCCCCATGCCTTGCTTTGGTGCGGCCAGGCTGGGAGGGAAAGAAGGGGTTTCCCAGCCTGGTGCTTTTTGTGAGGGTGAGAAGAGCAACATGCTCAGGATAACATGCACTCACCAATTCTGGGGACTGTCTAGTCTGGGGGGAAAACTGTGTCCTGCATTTGATGCTCAGGGCAGTCAAATACTGCTGAGGAGCCACAGGTGACTGGTTCACCAGTGATGCGGGCAAGTAATTCAAAGAAGAAGAATAACAGCCAGCTCTCTCTGTTGAGCTTGGGCCCTGGCTTGCTTTTAAACCTTGCTGCCTAAATGCTGCGTCCAGAGAGCAGGCAGGGAGCTAAGCAATCCCCCTTTTTGGGCAGGCTTCGCTTGGGTATAGCAGCAGCTTCTAGCTTGCTGCCAAAATATGCTATGTGGCCTCCTGGCTGGCTGCTGGTGAACCTGTCACAGAAGAGTGATGTCTTACCCTTGTGCAGTGCAGCTAGTGCAAAAAAAAATGCAGCATTGCTGTTGTCTGCAGAGTGCAGGTGTCTTCAGGACAGTTTCCTGGAGGGGGCTTTCCAGCAGGATGCTTTGGGGGTTTGGACAATTGTCATTAGTGGTACAATGGCTTAGCTGGTAAGCTGAGAGGAGAAAGAGTACACCAGTAGTGGTGGATGCTCAGTAAGCTGTGGGTGAATGTGCCTCATGTTATGCCTTGTTCTGGTATTTTGGTCCCCTTCTCTGCTTGGGAGAGGGAAGACTGTGTCTTGCTACCCAGGAAACCGCAGAGTGACTGACTACAGGAAAGACCCAAAGAGGAGGAAGAGGATGGAGATAGCAGCTGCACATGGTGCTCTGCATTTTTCAGTCTTGCCTCTGCTTTGGGAAAAGGAATGAAAAAGTCACTTTCAAGTAACAGGGAGCTTTTTGGAGTTGAGAGCCAGCCTAACTCATCCTAGTCTGCCTGTGCAGGGCACAGGAGGTGCTGCACAGTTAGGAGATGACCTGGGATGTCCCTTCCCAGCCTGGATGCTCAGACAGATGAGACTGATGCTGCCTGCTGAGGTTGGACACAGGGATCCCACATCCATCAGCAGCCAAGGTTTGGGCTGTGTAATTTCGGGCAGGTGGCTGGACTGCTGGTGGCTTTGCAGCTAGCTGGGGGCAACTGAGCTGCCCTGTCCTAGCTGAGCAGTGGGATGTTTTCACAGCCTCCCGGGTTTTGCAGGCAGGCGGTGCTTTTAGGAAGGCCCTGGGTGTGCTTCCTTCCTCTTGCTGAGCCGAGCGGCGAGGATTTGTATGTCAGCTGCCCTTCCTCATCTCCCCTTCTACCTTTCCTCTGCCTATGAGCCCCACACTGAAGCTCAGCCAAGGCAGTGGGTCCAGGGCTGGTCTTACCAGCATGGTGAGGAGTTGAGCTCTTCTCCTGCTGTCACACCTCTTCCTCTCCCTTTATGTATAGAGGAGCATCCATGTCCCTCCCATGGTTTCTCTTCCCTCCCCCCCCCTCTAGGGATGAAAGGGAATGGGGCTTTTGTTTTATGGACAAACTGACCTCCTTTCACCTCAAATAACCCAGCTGTCCAGGCCAAAATAAAAACACTTTTGAAGGCAGACAAGTAGCTTGATGCCAAGTGGCCAGCCCGGTGCTTGCAGGAGGGTTCTTGCCCTGTTTTTTTGTGTTCTCCCATCCATGCCTTCTTTTTTTTGAATATTTCTGGAGAGCCCAGGTGCCCAGGAGATGAAGCAAAGTCCCCCCAGCCCAGTATTTTAACCCCTTCAGCATCTGGCCAGACTGTGTAGGGCTGAAGACATTTGGGTGGATGGCTCTACTTGATGAAAGGTCTGGACATCCCCATCTCACTGTGTTTTTTCCTTCTATCTCCATCAGCTGGCCTCATAAAGTGACCATATTCATCTTCACTCTTAAACCCTCATGGATACACTACTGTCACCATATAGGTTTGCTAGGGCACAGTTATGTTGTATGATCATGGGTTTACATCTTAAAACCGGGCCTCTGTTTGTCATGAGCATGGGAAGAGCAGCCTGTGCTAACTTACTTGTTTGTATGGGAGGTAAATGACTTGGGCAACCTTGTCCTGCAGGTATAGGTGGGACCTGCTTGCTGGGTGGGGCTTGTCTCAAGCATCTGACTGGCAATCTTGGAAAAAAACGAAAAATGGTATGAAAATGCACTTTTCTACTGCAGCTTGGGACTGAGGATGTTGAAGCTGCCTGAGAACTGGGACCGCATAAGAGCTGCAGCAGCAAGGGCAGGAGGTGGCAGCGCCGGGGTTACCAGGCCATGGGGTGCAGGCTGGGCACGGTGACCTGCACCAGCCCGGCCCTGCAGTCACATCCTGCAAGCGGTCAGGCCGGCGCCCTGCATGGTTTGCTCGCTGCCTCTACTGTTGTTTCTCCCCTCTGTGACTTTGAAAGATCTTAGGGCTGGCCCGCAGGTGTGGCGAGGGGGCGGCATCCTGGTGCGGCCCTGTGGCCAGGTCGGGACCCCATCTCTCCCCGCTCCCCGGCCCCCATCCCGGCGGCAGCACGGCCCTCGGAAGGATGCTGAGTGAAGCCCCGAGGGAACAAAGCGGGACAGGGCCAGAGGAAGCCCCAGCCGTGAAGTTGGTGTCATGCAACACTGGCAGGGAGGGCAGAAGGGGCTGCAAGGGGGAAAAGCGTCCGACTTCTCTGTAAACAACAGCTCCTGTTTCCTCCTTTCCAACAGCTGATAAGAATTTAGCTCTTTTCAGCCGCTTGTGCTGACA
>NW_009954303.1:949139-950321 GCF_000747805.2 Chaetura pelagica
CGTGCCGGGACGTCCCTGAGCGGCAGGTACGCGGCCTCCAGGTGCCGGCGGGAGCAGGTTTGGCTTTGCACCGCCACCGAGATGCCCAGCTCTCTCTGTCGGGATAGGAGGGCGCTGCCTGCGGGTTCTCCCGGATGCGGGTTTGGATGCGCAGCTCTCCCTGCTGTCGGGTGGGAATGCACCCGCGCAGCCGGAGGGCTCTGCACCGCAGGGCTCGGCCCCTCAGGATAGCTGTGGGAGGGTTTGGTGGAGCACAGTTTGGGGGAAAAAGAGAGCACGGCTGTTGGAGGCCGAGAGGAAGCGTTTCCTCAGGAGCAGTCATCGCTGTGAGTGCCGCAGCCTGCTGCCCGCAGAGCTCTCCCCTGCGGGCAAGGGATGGAGCAGCAAAAACCCTCCCTGTGTTTGGCAGTGGTGGTAAATTGAAATGCAACCCATGGGCAAAAGCCAGGAAATGCAACCTTTAGTCTGTGCATAGATTGTGTTATGGAACACACTCTTTTCCCAATCCAGGTCAGCAGAGATACTGCTGTTAACCAGAAACGTCCTGGCATCTCTTCCTGGGGTTGTTGTCTCCAGGTACTTTCTGTGACTAAATCCCTGTTTGTTATGTTTGCTGTTTTTTAATTATTTTTTTTTTTCCTAAAGAAACTCCCTCACAGAGGATTGTGTTGGCATTTGGTGAGATCTGTACGGACAATTATGTAATGGGAAATGTGTCCTCTTGGACCGTTGCAGTGGAGCTGACATCAGCTCCAGCAAGGGGAACAACATGAAGCAGCTTTGTGCAAGGAGGAAGGGGCAGCGTGGTGGGGCTGGGGGCTGTGCATGTGCCTGCTGGCTGGGCAGGGGCTGTGGGCAGGAGGAAGGGGCTATGCTGCTGCTGTGGTCCCTGTTGGGAGCTCTAGCAGGCAGTGCCACACCTGGGTATTTGCAAATGCAGGGCTGCTCACAGCATGTGCTGCTGTGATCTTGCCACGTGCTCCCAAGCCAGAAAGTGTCCTTGATGACAAGGCAGTGGAAATGGTCCCACTTTACTTGTTTTTTTTCTCCCTCCTCTTCTTTCCAAGCAAACACATAGCTGCAAATGGGCAACTTCTGATTTTGAGTCAAGACATGTTAACCTTTTAAAACCCCAAGTTCTCCCCAAATTGTGCTTGTTGTCACGTGTGCAGCCTTCCTTTC
>NW_009954303.1:950462-953469 GCF_000747805.2 Chaetura pelagica
AGCAGGAGTATGAATGCAGCCCTCTGGGAGTGTGCTAGCAAGAGGGGGTGACTTGAATTTTTTCTTTTTCTTTCAAGCTCTCCTTCTGCCCATGCTCGGGATACCTTTCTGGAGCAGCCTAATGCATCAGAAACCTGCTGCACGTGCAGGTTTGGGTGCTGGGGTCGATATGTGCTGAGCAGGAGCCATACACAGTGCAGGATGTCTGTAGCAGTGCACGTCTCCCATAGACCTTGCTGGGCAAGAAGAATATATTCACCTGGCCCCAGGCTGGCTCCTCTCCTCTTCTTTGGACATCACCACCTGCTGTGCCTGCACTGATAGCACTCTATGGCTGTGGGCATCCAACACACATGCCCTGCCCTAAAAAGGGAGGGCCCAATCCAATGTACTTGTTGGCCACAAGCATTTGTGGAGAGGAAATTAAGCTACTAACAGCGCTCCCTTTTCTGAGCTTTTACCAAACAGGAACCATCCTTTTCACCTTCCTGTGGGGCTGAATAAAGGTCACACCTGACATTTTTTTGTAGAAAAAGTAAAGGAGGATGGTGGCACAGGGAGGAGGAATGTAGAAAACAGGGTGTTTTAAATGGCTCCTGAAAGTGGGCTGCATGGTATAAGTCAGCTGTGCCATTGCCCTGTGCCCCTAGTGCCCTCACAACCTCTGAGCACAGTGGTGATGACCCAGTGTGGAGCCCGGGACTCCTCTCCAGTGTGGGCACGGCTGATTTTAACAGAGAGTGGGTGCTGTGCTGCCAGAGGCTTCGCTGTTGCAGGGGCCATGATGAGGTGCAGTCAAAGGTTTTGCATACTAGCATTGCACACAGAGCTGCATCATGCATGGAGGGGTGCATTGCGCACACGGGGCTGCATTGCACACATGGGGCTGCATTGTGCATGTTTGCATTGCACATGCATGTTTGCGTGGCATGCATGGGGCTGCTTTTCACACGTGGGTTTTCGTTGCATGCATAGAAAACTCCTGTGCTTTACACTTTGTCCTGAGGCACTTAGGGTAGGGACCCAGGTAGGGTATCCCCTCAGGAAATTTGTCAGCGCATTGCAAGCCAGGGCCCTTAAAATATTAACCAAGGCCAAATACTGCAGTGCCTGCTTCATCTGGAGTACAATGGGGGGATCACAGGTCATGCAGGCCAACGCAGACCATTTTGTGCAGGCTGGCTGGGAGGCAGAGACCTGTTTGAGCATGGCACAGTGAACAGCATTGGACATCGCATCTCCACAGCTCACTCTCAATTTTTCCCAAGCCCACATTCTCATGACCAGGATCCTGTTTGTGAGCCCTGCACCCGCTGGCCTCTGCTCCCCTCCCTTAGAGCACCCTGCTCTGGGGAGAGGTGCTCATGGCAGCATGCAGAGCCCTTGCTAGAAACCTTGTAACAGAGCAAGCACATAACATGGCATGTGTGAAAACGTGGAGAAAATAATTTCATTTTGGGCCGGTTTATGCTTTGGAGTTCACAATTCCCAAGCAAATTTGTTTTGCATCAGAAATTCAAATTTGCCCATATCTTTTACTTCAAGAGCGGGAGGAAAACCAGTAAAATTAATCTAAGCTTTTCATCTGGAGTGCTTTGGCAGTCATTAAGCCATGACATGAAGTGCACTCAGTTGTTGCTGCACCGGACACGGGCTTTTGCATCCTTCTGCAGGCAGATACGAGACAGGAACCCTTATTAAAAGATTAAGATTGATAGCTATTCTTGGCGGGTGCGAAAGCCTGTATTCTTTCTGCAGCTGTCTCAGAGCTGTCCCATCTGGTAAAATTTAGCTGCCTTGGTTGGCTTCACCTGCCTGAGTGTCGACCCGACAGAAGGAGGTTGGCAGCCAAAATGCCGCGCTGCTTCTTCCTAATAAAACTTGTGTGCCAGGATTAACATCGGAGATGGTCGCAGTCATCGGCATGGCCCTGGTGGCTGGGCTGGGCTGGGCTCGAGCTCCCTCACTATAGCTGTTCCTGAAAAGGCCGCCTGCACCAGAGCTATAGCAGGGGAATAAATCACCGCCATATAAAGCGTCTTTAATTAGTGCCATGCGTGCGCAGGGAGCCCTGTTGGCATCCACAGCGTTTGTCTGGCAAAGCCTTAATGTGAAGCTCAGCTGGTTTGCGGGCTGGTTTGGAGAAGTGCTGCTATTTTTGAAATGTGTGGGACCCACCAGGCTCCAGCGGCTGGTGGAGGGATGCCTGCAAGAGGTTGAGTGCCATGGAGTGGGGAAAAGGGTCCCGTCCACATGGGTGGCTAATGCCAGGGTCTCTGCCATTGCAGGTAGACCGGTGGGACGAAATAACCGGCGGATCAACCGGGGAATCGTGGAGGAGTGCTGCTTTCGGAGCTGTGACCTGGCTCTGCTGGAAACCTACTGTGCCAAGTCTGTCAAGTCCGAACGTGACCTCTCCGCCACTTCCCTGGCGGGCCTGCCGGGGCTCAGCAAGGTAGGGGGTGTGATGGTGGCCCTTCTCCAAAATGAATAGCAAGTGAAAAGTTGGTTAAGGCCGCAGATGGGAGAGGACAAACCACAGCTGCAAGATCTGTTGCTTCTGCCAAGCCTTTGACAGATGGCTACTATGGGCAGCTTATGCCAAATACCCTGCAGAAAGTCAGCTCTTTCTGAGGTGGGGTACCAGAGGTGGGCTGGATCATAGAGTGGTTTGTGTTGGAAAGGGACCTTTAAAGGTCTAGTCCAATCCCCCTGCAATAAGCAGAGACATATTCAACTAGATTGGGATGCTCAGAGCGCCCACCAGCCTGACCTTGAGTGTTGCCAGGGAAGGGGAAATGTTTCCACAGGTGGATGGAGGTGAAAGCGGAACTCCCGCCCAGAGGGCAGGTAGGCTTGTGGTGAGGCTGACGTTGTGTCCTCTCCCCTTGCAGGAGAGCTTCCAGAAGCCCTCGCACACCAAGTACTCCAAGTACGACGTGTGGCAGAAGAAGAGCTCGCAGCGGCTGCAGCGGGAGTTGCCGGGCATCCTGCGGGCCCGCCAGTT
>NW_009954303.1:954254-979600 GCF_000747805.2 Chaetura pelagica
GCCCCGCCCCCGACCCACCAACTGACCCAGCAGGGAGGGGATGGCGGCGGCAGCGGCGGCAGCAGCAGCGCGCGGCGCCGCTCCCGGCATCGTCCTCTCGGGGTGGGGGGGAGGGTGGTTGCGTTTCCCGGGCCTGTCTTGTTCCCCTGCGCCCCCAGAATTTCCAAGCAAAGGGACAGTTTTGGCACTTGAACTTTTTTTTTTGCTGCCGGGTGCTGCGTGACATCCCCCCGGTGCCAACGCCAGAAGACAAAGAGCAAGAGGGGAAAAAAAAAGGATATGAAGTTATATTTTTATTTTAATCTTTTTTTTTTTTCTCAAGAAGAAGAGTCCATTCCGTGTCTTTCTTGACAATAAAGTGAAAACAAAAGTCAAATGGGGAGAAATATTGAGGGATACACTTTTTTTTTTTTGCCTCATTCCCACCCCACTTTTTTTTCTTTTTAGCTTTTATAACTTTCTTTTGCACCTTTAAAAGAAAAAAAAAACATACCTGAAGAAGTTCCGAGGAGCCCCCATCTGCATTTTTGTGTGTGTGCTTCATTACAAGATTCCAAATCGACTTGCACCTTTTTGAAATCATTGATGACATGAGAAAGAGAGGAACAGGAGAGAGAAAACAAGAAAGAGAGAAGAAAGAGGAAAGAGGAATAAAAAGTGAGCTGATGCTCACTTTAAATGGAGGAGGCGTCTGCATTGCACATTTGCAACGGATTTAGTTGATTTATATATATAATATATTATATAACTTTTTTGGCAAAAAAGCACTATTTTTATGGGACATTTTGTGTAGTATCTGAAGAGGGATTGTAATGTTTAAAATGTGTTATGGTGCTAAAGTAAGTTGGAAGGGAAAAAACCCAGAAATAGCAAGGGAGGGTGGGGAGGGAAGGACAAGATAGCGAATACTGAACTTGAAATCTTAGCTTTTCGTTTTAGGAAAAGTGTGATAAATGTGTTTCTTTTCTCTTCTAAAATATAGCTTGGTCATGACCATATGAGCTAGTTGGCTGTTACTCATGTACACAGATGCACGCACACAGAGAAATACATTGACACGCATCCTTTTTTTTTAAAAAAAAACAAAAACAACCACCAAACACCATGATTTAGACTAAAAGGGACCTGTTCTAGAGACAAACTGTTTTGAATGGTGAAGGTGTTGCCAGTTACAACGTGAGGCCCTGCGTCTGCATGGACCCCCCAGTGGAGCTTGGCTTCCTGACCTGCGGGGGACCTACCGCTTCCTGCCCACCCTGGCGCCTTGCGCGCCCACCCGTGTGCTCTGGCGAGTGGGCGGGTGGGTGGGAGGCCCTCGCTGCTGAGCCCCTGCAGGAGCGCCAGCTCCGTGCCCCCTCATCTCCTTTTCCTTCTCTTGCCCTTTGCGTCCTTCTCGCCGGACCCCCCTCCCTGCCCCACGCCCCCTGCCCTCCTCCCCTGGCACCCCCAGGGCTGCGGAGGAGGGGGCTGCACCCGGGGGGCTGCAGGGCCAGCACCACTGCACGGGACATGGGGAAAGGGCAGGTCTCTGGCTTGAGGCTCAGGACTTGGTGAGTGGATGGGTTTGAGAGGTGGGCAGAGGGCTGTAAAATAGGTTGGTTTTAAAATAATATATATTATCTGTCTAGGAACCGTAAAAAGGGGGAAATCAATTACATCTCCCTATGATATACTCTCACTTGCTAATAAAATGGGGACACTCTGTTAACCAGTTCTGTACTTGCTTTGTCTTATATATCCATACATTTAAAACATAAAAAAAAAAAGACTACTTGAATTGCATTCTATTTCGTGGTTTTGGAGGGGAGGGCTAGAGGGACTCCTGAAAGGGGGAGGATTTTAATGTGTAATCCTTTTGTTTGCTATTACCTTGCAATGTTGAGCCATGAAGCCTTTGTTTAAAAAAAAAAAGAAGGCACTACAATACACAACAAAGAAAACCCTTTATTTATTTTATTAAATATATATGGAAAAGAATGAAAATTGGTCCAAATTGGAGGGGAAGGGAAGTGGGTGGGTTGGGGAAGGCAGAATAAAACCGCAGCAATTGCAATTAATTTACTTTTTTTTTTCCTTTTCATATGTCTTTTTTTAAAAGAAACCTAGTTTTTATTTTTTAAAAAGAGGAGTAAAAGCTTTCCTGGATGCTTTGTACCAAAAAGAAAAAAAAAAAAAAAGAAAAAAAAAGAAAAGAAAAAAAAAGAAAAGAAAATCTGTTGAACAAATAAATATCCATCCAGAATATGAAGCCTGACTTTTCTTTTACTTTTCGTTTATTTTTGTTGCTGGGTGAGAGTTGGGTGGGGAGAAGGCCATGCCAAGCACCACTCTTCTTGGAGGGAGAGAGTGTTACAGGTTTTCTTTTTGGGGCTCAAAGCTGTAAGAGGTTGAGGCACTGTGATGCCTGAAAACACATCCCTGAAGCCTCAATCCCGTTGCTAGTGCCCCCTGATCCTGCGTGAGGTTTGGGGATATTTCCCAGTATGTGTTGGGATTTGCTTAGCTTCAGTTTTGTATGAGTTGGGCTGTTCCTGGACACCCAAAAGCTGAATGAGTGCTGAAGATGTGCCAAAGGCAGAAAGGAGGAAAAAAGTTTCAATCTAGATTAGGTTTCCTGATAGACAGAGCTTCTCTGGTTTCTCAGGGTAGATACATTTTTTGGGATCCCAATGAGGTGCTTTTTGTCGCACATACCCATTGTGCGCCAGTGCAAATGGGAGGTAAAATCCTGTGATTTCAGTTCAGTAGTAGAGCAACTGCTGGGTGAACAGTGTCCAAGCAGCCCTAATCCCCAAGATCAGCCAAAGACTGCTTCATCTGCACAGTCCCACTGGCATGGCCGAGACATAAGCACCTTGCTGAGTCCAGCCTTCTGCTCCAGATGACTTGAGCTGGAAAACATTTTCCACCTCAAAAGAGGACTCACTGATTTAGGCACTTAGGAATGCATATTTTAAACCAGTTTAAGGTTTTAAATTTTGCAGTAAGAAAAAAAATAAAAATTTTTCAGAGTTCTTTCTCTTGGGATTTTTGTGGTTGGTTAAAATGGTTTTTGCAGGGCCGGGTGCTTCCTTTGCACAGACATTTTATTGGAGGTGGAAAGAGGATGTGTCTGCTTTCCTGTCCCCATTCCACCACTTGCCTCAGCCCTTTGGTTTTCTTTGCACCAAAAGGTGTTCCTCTGCAGGGTTGAGGTCTGTCTTCATTGTGGCTTCTGGTGGCCACTGCTGGAAATTTTACCTTTGGGAGATTTGGTCCCTTTCTGGTTTTTGCTGTGTACACTGCTACCTTGGAGGAAATTTAGTGATTATTAAAAACCAAAGAAAACTTTAGCTAAGTCTCTTGCCTGCTTCCCCTAGGGAGCAAAGCAGTGATGGTGGAAGTGCTGTAGGGGTGATGGTGCTGATTCCAAGCACAGCTCATCTTTAACCCTCCTTTCTGCCATGTACCTGTCCCAGGTCACTGTGGGGACAGAGTAGAGCAGTTCTTTTTTTTGGATGGGAAGGAACTGTTCAAAACGTGCTTTCCTGCCTTTTGGCCTGTCAAGGACAGTGTATGCTTTCAAGTGGAAACCCAAGCAGCCACAGGAACTTCTAAGCCTGGTCCTGGCCAGTGGGTGGGAGACTAGGTGAAACTGGACGTTCACTCCAGCTCACGTTCCTTCTGTTGCCTGCAAAGCCTCTTTGCAGGTCTGCAGATAAGTCATAGCCTTGGCTTGGAAATCCCAGACTGTAGGCTTGACAGCCATCCCAAGACGCTGTGTTTGCTCCGATGGAATGACAGAATTTACTCTGATTTTTGTAATGATGCCTCTACACACAGACATAGCTCCCAGGGCTTAGCTGCTGGATCACAGAAGCATGGGAGATTGCAGCAGCAACTAGCAGTGCTCCCTGGTGAGGGACAACTGACAGGTCTGGGCACCAAACTCATTCCTCATCCAGCCCTGTTGGTCCAGTGACTTCCACCTGCTGCTTTGCTGGCATGTAAGAGGGTGGGGAGGCAAAGGATTATTTCAGCAGAGAAGTCCTGGATGCTATCTAGAGCCCCAGAAAGGACTGGGGAAGTCACCTCCTTGTCCTAGCTCAGCCCTAGTTCTGGCCCTTGAGTCTCAGTATTATCTCATTATTAGGTCTGTGGGCAACAACAAGCAAATGGATTTAGCATAAAGCATCTTTTCAGAGGGTGTTTCTCCAGTGTGATACACACAGGTTTACTCGGAAGGAGGGAGTATACAACTTGCTGTATGGAAGTGGCCACAGACTTTGCAAGGTGCAGAAATCAGTGTCTCTGGCTTTGTCTGGGTATGGAGACGTACAGGGGGAAAAACCCACCAACACATTTCCCCCCTTTTTTTTCCTTTGCATTATTTCCTGGGCTTTTTTTTTTTTTCTTCTTTTTTTCTTCTAATCCACAAAGCAGCCGAGCTGTTTTTCTAGCTTTCAGTTCCTCCCACTTCATTTTTTTAAGACTAAGTGAACCATAAAACCCAAGGCTGGTGTAGCACAGCAGTTCTGTGGCTCCCAGTGCAGGTGAAGGGGAACATACGTCTGCAAAGGCATGCAGACCTCATGTCCTAGGAGAGCTCTGGCATTGCCACTGAGGGACTGGGGCGGCTCTCACCACCCCCCAAAGCACTGAAGGATGCTCTGGCTGTTAGCAGGGATTGCACTGTGACAGGCATGACTTCAACCTGCCGGAAAGGCACGGCTCCTCATGGGAATCTTGGCCCCCTTCACTGCTGTGCTCTCAGCTGTGCACCCTGTTGCCAGCAATAAAATACCTGCCTCACTGTTCAAAATTACTAAAGATGAATTCAGCTGACTTTTCAAAGCTCTCACATGTATTTCATGGACATGTTTGTGCTTCTTTGTTGCCCAGCTTTAGAAAGAGCATAGCTCACCACTTTAGGACAGCGAGATAAAATACCAACAATTATAATGTGAAGCACAGTATTTGCATGCTTTTCTATGGGAGAAGGGCTGAGACAGTCTCTTTGTCCCCCTGTCTTCCCCTCAGTTTGTTTAGATTTAAGTCCATGCTACTCCTGTAGAAGATCACGTCCTTCACCTGTGTCAAGCTCAAAAGGAACTGATTTGGGAAGGCAGTCAAGATCTGGAGGTCTTGTTATAAAGCTTGTTATTGCAAACAAACATTACAAAAAATACCTAAATAATTTCTTAATAGAAATCTTCCTCCAAAGCAGCCAGGTTTTTTGTCTCATTGCCTGTACTGGCAGGCCAATGGTGTCTTATCAAGTCTGGTGGCTAGAAACCATCTCCTGATGACCAAACAATGTGTTCTAATGACATTCCTGCCTTTCGTCTTCTCTCCCTGGACAGAGGAACCATCTCCTTCATTTCACTAAGGTGCAAATACAAACTCTGCCAGCATTTCAGGTACAGTTTCCTTAAGGTCCATGTTAGGATCACAGGGACCTCTAAGGGTACCCCTCCAACTTCTAGGACCAGGAATTTCCCTATCCTTGCCCCTCACTGAAAAAGATCACCAGGAACAGGAATTTTGGAAACTTGATATTCCTGTCTCAAGCCAGAAGGGCACACTGATAATGGTAATTGTTGTTTTCTTCACAGATGGGGCATAGCTGCTAAGGGAGGGAGGCGATTAAGAGAATATTAAGACTTCATCTTCCAAGAGTTTGTTGCTTCTGTTTTTCCTCCCTCTCCTCTCCGTTCCCCATGCTTAGCAAAGAAAGCGGCAGGAGTATTATTTCTCAAGGCCTACTCTGACGTCAATATGCAGGGTATTTATTTATGAAATTGAATCTAACAGTGGGGGAGAGAGAAGCGGAGGAAGATGGACGCGCAGAGCCAGCAGCTGCCAAGTTATAATAGAGCAGCAACCTCCCAGTATTTTTCTACCCTCTTTTTCTGGGGGAGGGATGCAGTGCCCAGAGCTTCAGAGGCCCAGGGAAAGTGAAATGGAAGAGAGAAAGGGAGCAGGCAGGCTTAGCATTGAGAGCAGAGGAAAGGTACAGTAAAGGGAGGACCTAAACAAGTTAAATAGCCCATTTTTGGTGTTGGGATACTCAGGTTCAGTCCTTATGCAGTGAGGGTAGCACTGTTAACACTTGCCCTCAGGCAGGCTCTGACCAGGCTCTAGCAGCCCTTTCCTCTCAATCTCTTTGATCTTTACATAGAAAAATCAGAGGAAAATTCCAGCCCAATAAATAATTTCTCCTTCTGATGCTCCTTCCTTTCTTCCTGTTTGGGGTTCAGGCAGCAGAACAGCTGCCTGAGAAGCCAGCACTGGAGTTAATATGAAGTTGTCCGCTGCAGTCAATGAGAAACAGTTTTCCAGAGTAGAATCACGAAATCACGGGATTGTCAGAGTTGGAAAAGACCTGTAGAGATCATCTAGTCCAACTCCCCTGCTAAAACACGATTTCCTAGAGCACATTACTCAGGACTGCATCCAGGCAGGTCTTGAATATCTCCAGAGAAGGGGACTCCACAACCTCTGTTCCAGTGCTTTGTCACCCTCACTGTAAAAAAGTTTTTCCTCATATTTAAGTGGAACTTCCTGTGTTCCAGCTTGTGTCCATACAATATTGTCCATTGATGTTACCAGAAGCATAAAGAGATGAAGCTCAAAAAGGGAGAGTAGTTTATTTACTTTCCCAAGGAGAACAGAAGCCTGGTGGAGCGGAGAGGAGGAAAACTTGAGGAGCCTGAGGAGCATAGGTGACCATGACATCTTGGTGCCTCCAGCTTCAACTCTGGCAAGAGCTGGGAGAAGGTGCTTTTGAGCATCCCTCACCAGCCTGGAAGTCATGCATGGAAATTCACACACTTGGGGATGGAAGCAGAAGAGGACAGCTTTTGACTTGCCCAAGTACAGCTGCTTAGCATAGGATAAGGCTGGGCAGGGAAGGGAGGGAAAGGCAAACACCCATGTGAGCATGGAAATAAAATTCTCTATCTTTAACTATCTGGGCTCCTCTAGGCTTATTGTTGGAAGCATGTAATAAAAGCCTTAGCTGAACAGCTCTTCTGTCAGCCTGGGGGAAGCCCGCTGCATAGCAGCTGAAGGAACCCTGCAGGTCTCCAGGTTTGTTGTCAAAGCCCCTGCCTTTCCTGGGATTTCCCTGCTTACTCCTCATTGCCATGTACAAAAAGGAGTTGATGCCCTAGATGAATCCCTCCCTGCGAAGGTTCATGCCCTTGCAAACAACTTCAAGGTGTCAGCCAGCCCCGAGCATATTGTTTCTCCAAAACAAGGGAAGAGAGGCATGTTCTGGAGATCTGTTTACAAGTCGGACTATCTCCAGTTATATAATGACAGAAGCCTGGCTGCCAGCAAGTTGTTGCTCCAAGTTGGGGAAGACAATTAGATCGCCTCTCAGGGCGGTGAGTGTGCACAATGCAGGCTTTGTGCCACCCTGCCACCAGCTCTGGCATGCGAGAGCGAGCCCGGCAAGCCCGTCCTCTCTGGAGAAAGAGGGGGCAGAGGGAAAGGAAAAGCCCCTGGCCACCTGAGTGGATGTGCCTGTGCGGGAGCAGGGATGGCTGCTGAGGGCCGGGGAGGCGCCAGGGAAGGAGCCCGTCTGCAAGTGTTTTCCTGTCCTGGCAGCGAAGGGATGAGGGTAAACTGGTCATCACCCTGCAGGGCAGAGACAGCTCTGACCCCTCCACTGAAAATGGCACGGGAAGTTTCGGTGTTTGGCTTCCTGTGCTTCCTGGTGCACTGATGGATTTAGGCTCTTTCTGAAAGTCTTGGCACTGCCTGTAGGGTCAATGGAAAAAATGTGGTATCTAGAGATGGGAAATACCAAACCTACTCAGAAATGCACTCACTTAAAAGGGAAAGGTGGTTTCTGGGTGAACTTGCATTCCTGTCCTCGATGGATGTGGAGGGGAGCTGTGCTTTGGAAAACACACAGTCTGGACTGCTGCGATGCAACCTGGGATGAACATCATCTGAGTTCTGCTCAGAGGCACACCTGGGCCACAACATACTTCTAGTAGCATTAGGCTGCCAGAACTGCACACCTAACCAAGGGACAAATACTGCTACTGCCATCCCCTCAGCATGGTGGGGCTGGGGCATGCCATGGAGCTGCAGGCAAAGAGCGTCTTGCTGCATGCAACAGTGGCCCTGGTTTCAGCAGGCAGCAATGCACAGAGAGGAAAGATGGCCTGAAATAAAATACCCCATGTCATCAACAGCCACAGATTAATTAACTGAAATTGCTCGTTGCTGCAAGGAGTTAGTGAAAGAAAAACACTGGGAAGAAAAGTTATCTCTAATGACTAAGGGCATGTGTAGCTGGGTTGCACAGGGGAGGTGTTGATAAATGTGGCTAAACCCTCGTGCTTCTGAGGAGCTGAGTCCTGATAGCCTGTGGGGCTGAGGAGACTTCTGCTGGCAGCTTGCTAGTGCATTGCTGAGCATGCTGAGCACTTTCACCTTGTCTTCTGTAGTGTTGCCACTGGCTTCATGGAAAGCTGAGTGTTCAATTAAATACACCACTGCTCTGAACTGGTCCAGATGCTCCCACTTACCTGGACGAAGGTGTCTCGTGGACTTTTTTTCTTTTGTCACCATGGCATGAATCCTTATATTAGTGTCAGTGGTTGCAAAAGATATGTGTAAATCTGCTTTGCAGACAAATCCTCTGCTTGAAGAGCTCCCTCAGCATTCACAAAGCACACCTGATCTGCATGCCCATCATGCAGTTTACTGGATGTCCAACCCATGCATGTGGATGTCAGTAAAGCCCTAATGGTGACTGTGTACTTGCCTGAGACACAATGCTACTCTCAGCCCAACCCAGCAAAAACAGTTCCCTCTGGAAGTGAGTCATATTTCTTCATTTTTCGAGCCACTTCAAGCAATTTGTCTTGCAGACTTTCTGACTACATTTACATAAAATGCATCCTTCCTTTCTTTTTATTCCTGGTTCTATGCATGGGGTTATTATAGAAGGCATGACTGGAGGTCACTGTGAATCACACAGACACACACACACAAGGGAGAGCACGCTGTCCTTTTGGTAGGTACTTAGAAATGCTTATGCAGGTGGCAGGCTCTTGGTTTCCCTGGGCACTTGCAACACACCAGCACAATGAGAAAAAAGGCTAAGCTGCTGGTCGCTGCCAGAAACTCTGTGAGTTTGTCCACAAAGTGCAGCTCGTAGACACGAATAACCTCACAAGACCCCTGGAAGTGAAGCTGAGAGTATGGTTACTGGCAAAGTTAGGGAGGTGTAAGGGAGGATGGGAGCACGAAGAGGCTTCCAGGAACGGCTTGTGCACGCATACGGCATGGTTAGGAACTGTTCCTCCCTGGGATTTAAGTGCAGGCTATTATTTATATCCCCGTAGCTCTGCCAACATGTGACGCTTGCAGCATTAGAGCTGGAACTACAGCTCTGAGCAAGCTGGAGGCTTTCATTCACAACTGCCAGATGCAACAAGACCCTTTGGAGTCTGAGGGCGAAGGAGGCTGCACATAAAAATAGCCTAAGGCCTTCATAAGTTCCACCTTACAGCTTAATTTCCATACCAACTAAAACAGGTATCTTCAAGTTGGAAATGAAATAAATGACTGAAAGGTACATGAGAAATGTTTCTGAGCTTGTGAGAGACGTGGAATCAGGGATGGGGCAGGCTTTGCTGTGTCTTCCTGTACAAGAGCAGGCAGTGTTACACAAAGTCAGTAGGAACTGGGCTGATGAAGGAACAGAAGCAGATGGCTCTTCATGCAACAGGTAGCAAGCAGATGTTAAGGATATGAGAAGTTTACATGGAATCAAGGAGAGTTCATGGAAGAGAAGTCCACTGAGAGTTACTAAATACACAGAAACTGTATCTGGCTCAGGAAGTTCCTGAGCTGAAAATAGAGGCTGGGACAGCACTGAAGGGAAGTGTTGTATACATTTGCCCTTGTTTTTACTTCTCTCTAGGCTTCCAGTCATGGGCTGTGTTAAGGTCTGGATGTTAGTTTAGACAGACTTTTGGTCAGACCTAGTGGAACTGGTTTTATGTCTTTATGTACCTTCATATTCACGAAAGATGGCTTTATCCTGTTCTTGCATGGTTACTTCCCAAAGATCACCATCTTCAAGCATCCTCACCCGCTCTACATTCACTGCAGCTCATGCACCACGCACACCTTTTATCAGGTTGTAGTTGACCAAGCAGCTTAAGATCCTGACTGCTGGTAGATAAACTGGCTGAATAGTTTAAGGTTTGTGATGCCTGCCTTATGCATCATCCCCAAGTATCAGGGTTTGATGTTACCAAGTGTTTGGCAATAATATTGATGTTGGACACTGCTACCCCTCTTGTCTCCTTCTTGTCCCTTCTGTTCCCACCTCAGCAAACAATGTGAAAGCTGTTCTGAACCCAACTTTTTGCAGTGAATTACAGCTTTGCTCTGATCACTAGTTGACTCACTTGGTTCTGAGTTTGGCTACTAAAATTGAATCCTTACTGGCATCTGTGTTAGACAAGGCTGAAGCTGCTGAGACGGTGCATATCTCAGATGAACTGCTTTAGGACTTTATTCATCCTACTTGGGATATGTTTAAAGGGTTTATTTGCAGCGATGCTACAGCCTTTCTTATCCCTCTTTTCCTTGGTAAACAGTGCTTGAAAGATGAGTCCCTTCTAAGTAACAACGAAGTGGCCTTGTTACCCTTCCTTTCACATCTTACCAGCTTCTCCTTTGAGCTGTCATGTCCTGGATCTTTCACTATGACTAGAGAAACTGCTGAAACCCAAGAATGATCAGAATGGCAGTGACTCCTGAAAGGGGAATTAGGAAAAAATTGTCTGAAAAAAAAAAAAAAAAGAAAAAAGAGAAAAAAATATATACCTGGAGCCCATTGGTCCTGTTCTCCCTTGCAAACAGTTAGAGGGCAAAGCACATATGGCTGCACCAAGAGCTATCTTTTAAGATAAATACATCAGTTCAAGATTTTGAGGACTTCACAGCAAGCCATCTGTTGTGGAAACAAAACACCTAGCTCTACCACAGTTCAGTGCTTGCTGGGGTTGGTCATGTTTGATTATCAGCATGTTGGCAGTACTGGAGGGATTACTTGATGCAGAATTATTGCCCTAACTTTGCTATCACTTTTGTCACACCAACTGTGGCTCCCACTGAGGAAGCTTCAAAATTAGCCAAGCACCCCCTGGAGATCTTAAAAAGTGGACTGCTGTCGCCACGGGTGGAGTGGGATTTTTGCCTCCAGTGACATTCGTGTTGTTGATAGTCCTTTTACTTTTTGCTGCTGCTCACACAAGGGCAGAAGCTATTCTTAGCCACAGGCTGCCTAATCTTTGAGAAAAGAAAAAAAACCTCACCCCTCTGTGAGCCATTTCCACAACAATAACTTGTAGCTGGGAGGAAAGAGGGTAGGCCAAAATATGTAGCCCTCTTCACCAAATAAGGACCCTTGCAAAGGCGGCCCTGAGGGCTGCAAGGCTTAGGAAGGACAGGGAGGGCTTTGGAGTGGAAGAGTGAATCAGCACGGCCATCAGGTCACACCCACATGAATAATACCTCTCACTTCCCTTGATTTGTACATTGTGATAAAGACCTAACTGCCTTTTTCGGTATTCCAGTGCCTGCTTGAGAAGAGTCAGACATGAAATTAGGTTTCCTCTACCTTAAGTTAATAGATTAATTTAGTTTGAACTAAAAAGGAAGGCACGTGGACTGCCAGGAGCCAAGAGGCCCCAAATGACATAAGTCTCCCTTTTTATCCTTTTTCTTTTTGTGTGTGTGCTTGGTGAGTCTAAACATTGATTAATTATGTTTTATCCAAAATTTTAAGTGTATCACTGCAAGCAACCCCACTGATTTTGCTCCATATAGTGCAGCAAGAGCATGCAAGAACCAAAGGTGATGTCCACACTACCAACTGCTCAGCCTCTCAGAATCCCATGGAGGCATTTCTGTACCACTGGAGAAATATTAACTCCTTCTTTTGTTGTCCTTGACGTTTTCTGTCTTAATAGCTGTGCTTGCTCACAGTACAGCTCTCCTGCCTTCCTTCTGACCATCTGAAGTAGAACCCCCTAACCTGTGTTATCCTTCCAACGTGCCTCATGGCAGGAAAGGTGCAGACTGTACATCTACTAATGGTTATTACAGGAGACATCCTGGGTGAGAACAGGCCAGGGACAAAACTGTACCCCCAGTAGGGAACTGCAAAATTCTCACATTGAAATGTTATATTTTCCTTCAGAGTCCCAGAACAGGTTTCCCTCTGACAGCAGGGACATGAATGGGAATTTCCGTGATGACTGCAAAGACACAATCTTGATCTGAAGGTAACTCAAGATAAACCTTTCCATAAAGGTTTCCATGCAACCTGATGAAGGCTGCTACACCTCCCAGACAGTTCTGACTGAACCCTTTTACACTTTTAAGCTATGTGTTGCTAAAAGAAGCATTTGCAGTTTTACTACAACTTTAGCTCTGTTCCTTCAGTGTTACAGATTGAGGACTGGCAGGACACTGCTGTGCCCAGTTAAAAATGAACATGTATTACTGCTTTATTCACTCAGAGGATATCAACTTGAGCTTTTAGGATGAGATATAGTAAGAAAAAAATGGAAGAAAGGTTGTACAGATAATAGGGCCACTGAGTGCAGAGTAAAGGGACCATGTCAGATCTTCAGATCCTTGTGCCTTATTGCCTTCCCATCTTTCAATCAACCAGTTCTAGAAAATTTTAAGTCAAAATTGGTGCCAACTCTGGTTTGTGGGCAAGATTCTACAACACAAGATGCTTCAGGAATTTCCATATCTCTAAAGACATAGAAACTGGTATCTGTGATAGTCTGGTTAGTACCTTCAAATCCCAGGAGGAGTCATAAGGCTTGTCACTGATTTTTCTGCCATCTTCTTTTTCACCTGTAACTCCCCGCCACATTCAGCAACTCACTGACATGTTTGGGAATGGACAGAAGGCTCTTTTCATGCCAAGTAGAATCTCAAAATGTTACAAATAAAACATAAAAATTGTTTATTCTGCCCACTCTGTATTTTGGGAGGTGCACTGGCTAACCCATTGGATTTATGGTACAGGTTTTTCTGCATTGGTTCTCTGGCTGCAGCCATAAAAACTTCCATGAAGCCACCTCTGTTACGATCAGTGCCACCAGTCACCCAGTGTCACCTAGTCAAGCAAATGGCAGTGCACCAACTGAGGGTGCATCCCAAACCTTCTCTGAGGGCCATGTCATATGGTTCCATGTTGACATTAGGCTCCTGAGATGGAGCAAAATCAAACCTAGTATTTAATAAAGTGTTATTTCATGCTGTTAAGAAATTCACCTTGCCCAGCACATTGCCACACTTTAGCAACTTCCTGCTTCACTCAACCATAATAAAAGATAAAAAGTCCTAGCTCCTGTGCTTCTTGTGGCTTTTGCTGCCTGTGGTTATCTCCCTTGGTTTCTCCACCTTTGGCCAATATGTTTTTGTGGTCACCCACAGGATCAACTGCTAAGCCCACAGGGACAAGGTCCCTCCACCTCTAGATGCCCTGCACAGACCAATCCCCGGGGCCACAGCAGGAGCCTCTGTGTGGTACCGCTCTCATTGCCACCACCTCCTCCTCCCAGTCAGCTAGAAGGAGTTAGAGCTCTCTTGTCCTTCCTTCTTAAAGTGGAATTTCAAGGAACTATATCAAGTCAACAGTCCGGGACAAAGACAAAAAAAAAACCACAAAAACCAAAACAACAACCCATCAGGAACACCCCAGGAATTTCCTAGTGATTGCTGATAGCAGATGAAAGCTGCTGAGGAGCAGCATCAATTATTATGATGATTAATGCTTCTTTCCATGTGAATACTACAGGAGGAGGAGAGCTTGTGTGCCCTGAGAGAGCAGCATTCCTTTGTCTTGCTCATCTGCCCCTGGCTCAGACCTTCTTCTGGTCTTTAAATCCAAAAATGGCTCATAAGAAAATAAGTCTTCCCAGCCTCACAGCTTGTGTCGCTATTCTAAGCCTGTCCTCTGAAGTCTGGTCAAAGTTAAACCGACAATATTTCAGGTCTTCCTCTCTTTTATTCTCCCCTCTGCTAAGGGGACCCCATTTTAATTATTATTTAGGAAAAGACAGCTGCTTCCTGTTTGTATCATTAATTTATTTTGTTTCCTGAAGGGAAGCTTCAGTGAAAAGAATCTGGGGATAGCTGGAACCTCTCACAAAATATTACTGGCTGCACGGGCCAAGGTTAAATACAATAGCTAGGTTTATTTTTAAATGATTAGTATTTTTCTAAGTCCATGCCAAAGCAGAGACTAAAATTCTAGCACACTTAACTAAGCTTTTACAGTAAATTCCGCCTTTCCTACATAACTCCCCAGAAGGGAGACAGGCATTCTTAGTTACAGCAAAAGCTAAAACACCAATTTCTCTCCAACTGTTATGAAAACCAAGGCTAGAAGGAGAAAAGGTGCGGTTCCCTTTCTCCAATTTCTCAAAACCTCACACTCTGGTGAATTTGATATGCTGAAATCATGCCTGGCCATCACGATAGCTTTCTACAGTGGGGTGAGTGACTCAGTGGGTGAGGAGTGTGCAGTGGATATTGTTTATACCAAATTTAACAAGGATTTTGACACTGTATCCTATAACATCCTTATAGACAAAATGATGAAATATGGATGACATAAACTGACAGTGAGATGTCTTGAAAGCTGGCTGAGCTGCTGAGATCAAAGGGTTGTGATCAGTGGCATAAAGCCCATCTGGAGGCCAGTCACTAGTGGTACACCCTTGGGGCTGATACTGGGACCAGCACTTAGTGTCTTCATTAATGACTGGGATCATGGGACTGAGAACACCCTTGGGAAGTTTGCAGGTGCAGATTAAAAAATGAGAGGAATGGTTGACAGAGCAGATGGTTGTGGTGCCATTCAGAGGGACCTCAGGAGGCTGGAGTCAACAGGAATCTTACACAGTTTAAAGAGAAATGTGATGTCCTGCACAGAGGAAACATTACCTCAGACACCAGTATGAAGCAGGGGCTGACCAGCTAGCTGGAAAGCAACACTGCAGAAAAGGACCTTAAAGCCCTGGTGGACAAGCTGACTATGAACCAGCAGCATCCTCTTATGGCAAAGGTGCCAAGAGCATCTTGGGCTGCATTAAGAAAAGCATTGCCAGCAGGTTGAGGGAGGTGATCCAACACTGGAGAGCTGGATTCAGTTCCTGGTGCCCCAGTACAAAGCACAGATGTGCTGGAACAAGAAGGAGCCCCAGAGATGGGTAGGAGATTGCAGCATCTGTCATACACGGAGGGCTGAGAGAGCTGGGACTCCTCAGCCTGGAGAAAAGAAAGCTCAGAGGGGATCTTATCACTGTGTATAGATATCTGATGGGGCTGGGGTGGGAGATGAAACCAGACTCTTGCTAGTGTTGCCCTGTGGCAGGATGAGAGGCCTTGGACACATGCTGAAAAAAAGGAAGTTCTGTTTAAAATGTATTTTGTATTTTTTATTTTTTTGCTGTGAGGGTGGGTGTACACTGGCACAGGTTGCCCAGAGAGTTTGTGGAGTCTCCATCCTTGGAGATACTCAGACCCACACTGGACAGGGTTTTGGACCCACTCTCCCACTCTAGCTGACCCTCCTTGAGTGGGCAGTTGGAGGATGTGATCTCAGGAGGTTCCTTCAAACCTCAGCTACTCTGTGATTTTGTGAATCCAAGGCTGTACCAAGAGGACCAGGAGCAAATAAGGTGTCAAGAGGTCTTCCAAGACCAGCTGTGAGACACAAGTCATCAATGACTATGCAATGAGCAGCAAGCTCCACCTGGCATGCAATCAGGTTTGTTGCAGCACTTTTGAAAGGAATTAACCCCATTGATTTCTCAGCCCTCCAACCCAGCTCCTGTTCAGTGCCTCACATTTTGGCAGCCTCATCCTTTCCATTCATTACAGCTAAGAGTTGTGCAGCAGCCCTAGCAGCCTCACTGCTGTCCACTCTTCCTGCTGCCAGCAGTTATTTGCCACCAACTCTATTGACCTTTTCACATAACTGAGGATGATGAGAGGTTTTATTTATTGCACATGAAGTAAGCACTTGCCCCCCACCTTTTCCTGGTTTCCTTTCTTATGTTTCGTTCTCTCCTTCACTAGGAGCTTTCACATGCCAAGTTACTTTGATGGAAACCACTACCTGAGACAGTAAAATTATACAGCACCTTTCTTCTACTCCCTCTCCCTATATTGAGTGTAGCTTGAAATGGAGTAATTAATATTTGTTTCCTTAGAAGAATATTCAGTGCTGCAAGGTCAGCCATGAGAGATAGGATATGCTAAGATATACTCCAAAGAAGAGAGTTGTTAAGACTCAGTAACAAAGTAGGCAAGGTTTTAAATATAGGGAAAGCTACACATTGCTCCTTGCAAATCTAATGACTGCAGTGACTAAAGGTTCACTGCACCTTTCCCTTGGAAAACACCTTCATCTTGAGAACACAACAGTATAGCAAAGTTTGAAACTACTAAAAAGCAATCTTTTTAACAGAAGTACCACATAACTTTTGGTCTCAGAGAACGCTGCTGACAGCAAACTAGTGCAGGATTTTCAGCAGAAAGCAATTGCTGCACCTGGGCTTGTGTAGAGAAAGAAAGGTAAGCTGAGCAACATGCTTGAGAAGGCATGTCCTCTCATGCCACAGAAACATGGCACCCTTCAGCTACACATGATGAGCAGAATGAATGAATGAGAACTGCAACTGCCCGCAGAATTAATTTCTGTCACATCCCAGGAAGTGGCTCTTTCCCCAGGATAGAAATAATATTACAATGTGCATTAACAAGCAGGCAGTGCAGGCAAGAACCGTCGTTCAAAATTGTGATTGAATTTGAGGTTCCCCCTCTTGGGGCTAACTGCAACCAGCTGACAGGGTTTCCAGCATTGTCTGCAGAGAGTGCTGGGTTGTGGCTCGTGTCCCACCAGCTAATACACGCAAGGCTGCTGAGCCACGTCCCAACAGTGTCCGTGTCCACACCGGGGCTCCCACTCTGCTGCTGTGGCTGGGGGAGGCAGGACTCTTCAGTTATAAAAGACTTGAACTTCCTTTTTATTTGGGAGATGGGTGGGAGTCTTTCGATGGTACTGTTTCCTGCTGGAGGGACAGGATTGAGAAGAAAAATAAAACTTTAACCTCTTCACTCAACTCTGGAGAAGACAGACTTGCCATTGGGCAAGGTTTATTCTGCTGGGAAGCTCAGACTATTCCCATCTTGGGTATAACACAAGGTCAACAGCAGCAGTCTCCAGGAATATTAATCTTTCACCCCTCAGACCGTGCCACGGGTAATTAATCACCTGATTGCATAACTTCTTGTAAGACAGGAAAAATAAGCTGCCTTTGCCAGATTTTTGGACAAGTTATTTCACATACATTTGAACTTTCTTCCAGTACTTGTTGGGTTTTGATTGCAATGAGTGAAGCGCATCCAAACCCTTTCCCAGCCACAGAGGAGCCAGGCAGCATGGAGGCATGATACATCCCAGAGCAGCCTGGGGACTGGGTCACCTCCCCATTTCGGGGGGGACCCCTCCAGCCTCCCATCAGGTGGGGGAAGGTACAGCATTTGACAAACCAGCTCAGCTGGGGGCGGGGAAGGGAATAACACAGCACCACGTTACCCCGCATTTTACATCTGTATGTAATTGAAAGCAGGATCTGGCCAAGCTGCTGCTGACTCCAGAGAGCTGGAACTTACTTAAGAGTGGGGAAATCCTGGAGTTTAATCCTAGAAAGTGAAGTTTTGGTGTGCAACAAGCACCACTGGGATGGGCCCAGCTGCAGGAGACCTTCAGGCCCTGGAGCTCATGTAAAGCTGTGAGGGGTGTTGAATCAAGCACATTGCTAGAGTGGCTATCAAATAACTCCATCTCACCAACAGACTTCAGGATTCACTCTTCCTTTTTACAGCTTTGTTAAATGGGGGTGAAAAACCAAAAATTTTTCTTTAAGAACATTTCTTGTCATATGGGGTAATGAAATAGGAAACAATGCCCAGAAGCTACCTGATGCCTCATGCCAACACCAACCAGCCCACTTCCAACCCTGGGTCTCTGACTTTGGGTGGAAGAGAAGGAATCCCTGTGTGCCCCAACACTGGTGCACCTCTCAGCAGCCCTGAGCACCTCACCACCCCACTGCTGCCTCCCAAAGCAGGTGGCAGCCATCCTTCACCTCTTTGGATTCTCTGAATTAAATGTTAGGTGAAGCTTCACCCTCAGGCCACTTTCTCCTAAAGTCATTCAGTCTGAGGCTGGTGCTGACACAAAGGGGCTGAAATATGAAAGAAGCCATGATTCAAGTGTCCTCCTGACTCCTGAAGTGGATGGTCCTCAGTCATGCACAGAGAGGGAAGCTGGAAAAAAATAATTAGTGGCCACAAGAATCAGCACTGGACTGGGTTGATGGATGACAGTGCTGTTCTTTAACAGCTCCTGGAAAAGCAGTCAGGAAGCTTGGTTTGAAAGTGTTCCTGCAAAGATCAGTTTATCCTTTGGCTTTAGGTAGCCCTTTGGTAAAAACTGGAAGAAACATTCCCCCGTATGAAGTGTTCTGAGATCCTTGCAGGAAATATGCTAATAAAGCAGATGGCTTAGCTATCCATTATTGCATATTACAAGTGTTAAGGCTGACATGTGGGGAACCCGCACAGTGAAGTGCAATTTTCCAATGCCACAATGAGAGAGGACAAGGGAGTAAAGCAGAAGGCCCATGAGCACACAGGCACAGTGCACCCACTGCTGTGCAGCGTTGCTCTTGCATCTCATCTGCTTCACCTAAGGCTTCTTGGTGCTCCTCGCCTGCCACCCCTCTGACCCTACCCCTCCCTGGAAAGAAGGAGGCAGAGAGCAGCTCCTCACTTGTCCAGGCCAGTGGAGACCTCCAAGAAACACCTTACACCTCTTTAACTGGTTATTCTGGCTTATGCTTTGCAGAGTAAAACCAGCCATCACGCTAAGTACAATGAGAGCGCTGATGTCTTCCCAGCCGTGTGCACTAACATGTGCTTCTCACCATGCACTGTGTGGCCACAAGTGGCTCATGCTCCATCTGGCCATAGTTAAAGGGCTATCAAGAATAGGTCATCCACATTAATTTCCTCCAAATCTGGTATTGCACCAGTGTAATGACATGACACTGCTGAAATACAGACACTTGAAAACCCAGGCCAGACGCTGCTATTCCCCAGGTACTGCTCACATGAATAAACAAGATAACGCCTGGGAAGGAAAGTGCAGGAAATGGTTCTATTTACAGCTTGATCACACATCTTCCAAAAGCAACTGAGCCAGCTGGACAACTTACTATCTTCAACCACTCTCTTGCTGCAGGATGCTGCCCCTCCAGATTGGTTGGCAACGAACTGAAAGTAGCTTAGAAAGCAACCACCCAGGCAGTTCAGACAGTGTATCAAAATAGATAATAACTTCCAGCAGATGACAGTGAGACACAGGTAAGGACAGAATAGAGGGGCTGATGTCTTCAGCCAGAAGGCAAGTAACTCAGCAGGCAACTGAGGGGATTTTGAGGCAGCAACAGAAGAACCAGTAGGAACCAGTTCACCCAAATACCTCATGTCTCAAGGACCATGAAGCATTCCATTTTCCATCTGTGGAAGCCCTGCTGCCAACTCAGTTTCCTGGAAGAAGAATCTGCTTAAACCAAGGTTTAGCTACTCTTATAACAGACAATGCAGAATCAGCTTAGGTCGGAACTTAGGAGGTTCAAAGCAACTGCCAAACTCCTTAAGAAATAATACTTCATGCTGACTTAATCAATGCAAGAAAGCTTTATTCTTCTTCCTTGCTTTCTCTACAACTAATGGAGGAGAATGAAAAACAAACAGCATAGTCTAATCAGTTGGGCTATCACCTTATTATGAAGCAGCTATAGAAGCTTTGGGACAAGATGGGTGCAAATCAGCTGTGTGACATGAAAAGTGTAGTCATTTTCAGCAGACTGGATCAGAAGACAGCCATTTCAGTTCGCTTTGTTATAGCACTTGCACTTGGAGCATCCAAGCTGAGCAAGTAAAGGACTGTGTTTTCTTGAGCAAGATTCAAATAGACAGCTAGAGGTGTGGTTGCTGGTCAATGCTGGGTGGCCCCCTTATCTTCACTCTTGACAAGTGGTGGAGAAAGTTGGCTTTCAGAAAGGTGCCCACCAGCACCAGTTCCCAGTGCCTCTTCTCCAAGAGGCTGAATGTCGAAGTCCAATGGTCTGGGTTTGAAAGAATTGCCTTATTAAGGTCAGGAAGTTGTGTTTTTTTTTCCCCCTAGCTGGTTGCAAATCAAACATTCCATTTTGATAAAGTAAAGATTAAATCACCCTGGGTTTTGCACATGCTTGTAAGAGTGTGTGAACATGTAGGCAGTAATTGTTGAGGACAGCATAATTAGGAGAGCTTCAGGTTGCATCATGTCTGGAGTCTGCAAGTTCATATGGGAGTGCTGCTGCCTCATCCATTATAAATTTTCCTGAGAAACTTTGTAAAGCATTGGTGGGGTAGAGGAAGATTTTGCTTTTCTTATTTACAGAACAGTTTAGCCAATCAGGCAATCAAATCAGTAGCTTTGGTGGGACACTTACTGCCCATTGGGGTGTCCCAGAAATAAAAATATCTCTGGAGTTCCTTTTGGAAATTCAACGAGAAAGAGAGCTGTGAGTGCTGCAAAATGCTTGCTTGTGGCTGAAGATGATGGTAAAATGCTGACTTTAGTGATTGCTTTTTCTTTGCTCCCCTCTCCCTTCCAAGATGGTTGAAAATAAACTTCAAACTCCTTAGGTTAATAATGTGTAAATACCTGCCAAACATTTTCATTGTTACCACTTTACCAGCGGATGGAGGAGAAATATCTCAAGATTATTTCCAACTCAGACAAGAAGTTGAGTATCCCCTACAGAGGACAGTGTCTCAGTTGGGTCTTCAGATTGTATTTAGCTTCTACTCTTATTTGTTTGCTTTGTTTGAGCTTCTAACAAGTATTTTTACCATTCCTTCTAGAATTTTGCCATTTATATGTAGGTTTTTACACCAAAAGGATGTTAAGACTTGTCAGCAAGCTGCTAATACTAGACTGTATGGCATAAGGGTTTTTCTCTCCCATGGTTTGCATAAAGGTATTGAAATAGTTCCTTGAGCAAGACCTTCAAGGGTGTTACTATACTAGCAAAGGGATATCTGGGTCTCGATTGTCACTGCTAGCTTCCTTTTTTTCAGGCAAAACTTACAGCTAGCAATGGAATTCATTAAGGTAGAAGGAGACTGTTAGGAATACATATTTTTCCAGACATACCTATTAATTATCTTACCTCCTATATATTCTATGCCAGAGGGTTACAAATAGTAAAAAACAAACCCTCAAGAAGCTTTACTGAAAATGAGCTAGTCACTGCAAAGACATCAATGCACTTGGCTGGATGGGTGAACGGAGAATTTGGCTCCAGAAGTTCAGTAGCCAAGAAGAATCAATATTTTGGCTGGGAAATTTTCAAGTTTCTGGTTTGGTTGGGAACACTGGACATCCAGCTTTTCTGCAAGGTGCCATAGGCCCTCCTACACTCCACACCCCAGTCTACACCCATTTGAACTGGAGGCCCTGTCTGCAAGTTGGATGGTGCACAACTGTCCAACAGTGTAATGGGTTAGCCTGGGTGAAGAGTCCCCTGCTAGTTTGTCCATACAGTCACCATTTTGGTGTCTTGGGTTCTTTAAGAGACTCCACTGGCTTTGGTGGCACAGTATTCTGCAAGAGAAAATGTAATTAGTCCACCAGCCTGCCCTTTACAGAGCAGCTGCTTCCTGTCTCCACTGCTGGCTCACTAACAGGCTCCAAAAAGAAGAAAAAAACCCTGTATCTTGGTGCAGAGCTTTGGGTATTCGTAAGACAAAGTCGGTCATAAAATTGTTGCAACACCAATCAAGGGGAGCTTAGGATCTAATCATAACCTTGGCACTGTGCTCCTGCTGCAATGTCCCCCACCAATTCTGTGTGCAGTGCCTCTGATTCCAGCCCTTCACATGCCAGGAAAAATGGAGGCAATAAGAGTAAAAATAGGCATTAAACATAGGACAATTGTTGCCATTGCACAATAGCAACTTTGCCTCTCTGCTCCTGTGGAGATGGTGCGTGAAGGAGTCTTGGGCTGTCCCACAGCCTTTCCTGGATCACTTTGTAGGTGAATGTATTTTCTGTGGAGTGATACATATGCTTTTTCAAGGACATAGTCTGTGTTTGCCAAAATGCTTCTGGAGCCTCTGGAGCCTGTGCAAACCTTCCTGTTAACCCAAGTGCTCACATACAGACTCACATTGCTATTCATACCACCTTGCAGTCAATGCAGTTCCTGTAGCATCAGGGAGAGCTTGGTGTGCCAGGCTTGCAAAACAAAGCCCACCATGAGTGGTCTGTCTGCCAGCAATTCACTTTTGACACAAATGACCATGGGGTTGTCCTGTTCAGTCAGTCATCCTGTCATCCTCTGGCTATCAGAGCGCAATTAATGTATCTGATTCAGACATTAAAAAAAGAAGCTTTTAATTCTTTTGGCACCCACAAAGACCTGAAAAATGACTAGAGAAAAAAAGAAAACTCCACCTGGTCATTAATTTCATTTTTTTCTTTTCGCAAACTATGTGTTAAAAATGCTTTCCTGCCCAAGGAGACTTTGTATAAGGGAAAAGTAAAGCTAAGTTACAACTTCTTAAAAATAGGACATAGTGTTTTATAATTCCTTCCCTCCCCCCATTACTGTGTCGAGACACCCCACCCACATGAAACTGCTGTCTGACTCACTCCCATGTCTCACTTGGAGAGAAAGGCTTTCCATCAAAGGGGCCACCTGATCAAGAACTTTACATTCAGGGTGGTCTTGCTGCTTTACACTTCGAATCATTTTAAATAGCTTTATATCTACGACTACAGGGACCTTCACATGGGCAATAAGCACTACCAATAGAAGAGACACGTTATATCCTTGCAGCAAGTAAAGAGATCCTATCTTCTGGAAAATTAGTCTTCTCGGGCCAAAGTGACTCAATGCTCGGACAATAAGACATCTCTTCTGTATTGGTTCATTTGCGGCATTACGCTCCTCAGGCAGCGTGTTACCCTCTGCTATTCTGGGAACACATGTTTGACCTCTGTTACAGGGGTTTATTGTCAACATGTATCCACTGGGAGCCTCAGCAACTTCTCCCATTGTCTATTGTCTTATAAACAGACTTATAAAAGCGCTGCAGGAAAGCCACTAATGCACTGAAGTGGAAATTGCTGGTAAGTCAAAAGCCTTAGACTTCTGTGTCTTGCAGTGGTAGGAGCAGTGAGGCACAGGGGAGGAACATGCAGCTGCTTTCCTTGTATCTCCTGCCTTCACATGTAGCTGTCCTGGGATGTAGAGCTGCCATGCTGCTGTAAGCTTACTCCATGCGTGGTGAGAAGGAGTTCACTGATGTCACAAGCACGGTGTGAACTGGAGTTATTGGTCTCCAGCGGCTTCAAGGGGAGAAAATTTTTAAAAAGATAGTGTCGTGGTTTGGGCCCAACACGACAACCTCTCACTCAACTTCCCCACCCCACACACACACTCTGGGATGAGGAGGACAAAGCTCCTGGGTGGAGACAAAGGACAAGGAGGGTTCTTCACTGATTAAGGTCCCGGGCAAAACAGACTCAACTTGGGGAAAAATAATTATTTAATTTCACACAAATCAGATGCACACAGGACACAGACAACACAAAGAGCAGGGCTTGCATATGTTACCCCCACCCCTCCCTTCTTCTCAGGCCCAAATTTCTTTGTTCCCAGTTTCTCTCCCTCCTTCCCCCCAGCAGCACAGGGGGACAGGGGATGGGGTTTAGAGTCAGTTCACAGGCTGGGGGTTCCTGCTGCTCCTTCCTCCTCAGGAAGAAGGATTCCTCACAATCCTCTCCTGCTTCCCCATGGGGTCCCTCCCATGGCAGAGAGTCCTCCACGAACCTCTCCTTCATGAGTCCTTCCCACGAGGCCCAGAGCTGCTCCAGCCTGGGCTTCCCACAGAGTCAGGGGCTGCTTCGGGAACAGTCACCTCCCCTGGCACCAGGGTCTTCCAAAGCTGCATAATCAGAGTCCACTGGCAGCAAATCCTTTGGCCACAAGATCCAAGTCCACTGGCCCTGGTGCCTTCAGGGAATGTTCCACCATGTTCCTCCATGAATACAGAGGGACAGCTGCCATCTCACCATGGGTTGCAGGGAAACTTCTGCTTGGGCACCTTCTTCCCCTTCTTCCTCACCAACCGCCAGCACCGCTCTCCTTCCCCAGCACAGCTATCCTCCTCCAGCACAATTCTTTTCACCCTTAGTGCTTCTCTGCTCAGCTCTTATCTCAGTTCTTTCATATGTTAATCACTGAGGCACATCTCTTGTCCCTCTAATGGCTCCTTGGCTGGTTTTGAGAAGTAGGGGAGCTTCTCAGCTTCTTACTGGACCCACCCATAGGGCCCTTCTCCTGCTACCAGAAGACCTACCAAACCAAACCAGAACAGATAGAAGGTGGCAAAGAAGCTTTGCTGGCTGACCCTAAAGTAAAGTGTAATTTCTTCTCTACCAAAACTCCCATTTTGTGGCTGGACTATTGTAATAAGAGTGGGAAAGCTGTTTTTTTTAATAATTGATATTGAAGTCACTTAGCTTAATGCATGAATGAACCAAACCTTTGGGACCATGTTCACCCAAGGGAGGGCAGCATCCTTAGGAAACATCCCAGTGTGACCAGTTTAGTCATCTTCAGTTTCATAACATTCAACCACCAAAGTGTGATGTGCAGAGGCAGAATCCTCTCTGATTTTTGAGATGGTCCCACCACTTCCAATTTGCTGATGTGGTCAGGCAAAGAAAGGATATTTGCAGGCATTTTTTGAAAAGAGAGTTGAGTTCCCTCCCACACAGACCAGAGCAACATCTGACACCCAAGCAAGAAGAGGGAATGAGCCAGCAGCTCACCACTTTTCCTGGCCAACAGACATGGCATAGAAGGTAGAAGAGGAGAGAATGGGACAAACAAAGACTTATGTCAGTATTGCTGTCAGAGGCATCTATCCCCTCCAGTGGCAAGGGACACTGCATTCCTCAACAGCCATCAGTAGGTCCTAAAGCTAACCAGACTCTATCTGGTGGGACATGCTGTGCTGCCAACTAGTGATGCTCAACCAGGGCAAGGGGAAGCCATCAGTGTGACAGGGCTACACAAGCATGAAAAGAGCATCATCATCATCATCATCATCATCAAAAACTTTAACAAGAGAAAAACAGAGGGGAAACCCTAAAGAGAAAAACA
>NW_009954303.1:979659-1013164 GCF_000747805.2 Chaetura pelagica
CCATGAAAATTTTTAGGCTTCCCTTTGTGTTTTTAATACACCTGATGTTCTCCTGCCCTTGGTGAAACTGTTGCCTTCTTCTGAGTGCTGTCAATGCCGAGTCACCATCCTATGCTGCAGTAGGCACCCACACTGGATGTGTCCCTGAACTGAGCTCAGTGATGCCATTGTTTGGGAGAACATGAGTGAGGTGCAGTCCTGGGCACCCCTCCTGCCTTCACTGTGCCCTCTTCACTGTCCTTGAGCTCCTTACTGCCCACGGTCATGCTTCTTTCACCAAGAAAGCAAAGGCTCCTGTTCCAACAGGGACTATTTAAAAGTTGCTCAAGAGCCTGAGAAAGGTACATTGTCTTGCTCTCTGAAGGCAAAGCAGTTGTAGCTGGGAAAGAAAGAAAATCCCAACAGTATAAGCAACAACAACAAAACAGAACAAACTATGTGTTTGTTTACAAGAGCACATCCATCAGTGTCTGAGGGTTGGCAGTCTAAAATGAAAAGGAGTGGCACTAGGCAAGTTGTGCTGATAAACAAGTCTGCCTCCCACCGTGGGCTGGTCCAAGAGCTGGCTTTCCTCACCTTACTGGTCAGCCCCAGCATCCTCCCTCAATGGACCCAGACCACCCATGGAACCTCTGGGAAGCATGGCTCTGGAGCACTGATGGGTGAGCAGCTGCCACTCTTCACTGTGCAGACCTTGCAGGTTGGAGAAGGGTCTTGGCATGAAGAGTTGGGGCTGATGTCTGCTTGGGCATCTCCCTGGAAGAAACAGGAGGGGCTCACACCTCCATTTTGCCCCACAGGGCTGTGCCCCTTCTTGGTGCCTTGCATACCTGACAGCACAGAGGAGAGCTAAGCTAAGCTTGCTGGGCACAGAGCAGAGCATGCAGATCTCATCCAGCTCCTTCTGCAGACAATTAACCACAACAACTGGCCCAGCAAGACAGAAATGTTGTGCTTCAGCTACTCCAGGTGCATAAGGAAATATCATCACATAGTACAGCTTGGTTCAGAGATTAAAAGGACATGGAAAGAGCATCAGGACATATGCTAAGAGGGATACAGCATATATTTTAAGGAAGGCTAAAAAAAAAAGCATTTAGGGTCTTTTGAAGTCTCAGAAGTAGCTTCTGTGATTGACTTTCCATCCTAAAACACAGTTGTACTTAAGAACAACTCACCCAGCAGACATACAACTATTTTACTTTCAAAGGATCAACACTCAGGCACTTTCTTAAGTGCCTTGTCTATCTGTGATTAATGTCTGAATTTTGGAGTTACGAATGACCTGTTCTTTACCTGTCAAAAGCTATGTTGCTTCTCAAAAGTGAGGTCAACTTCCTTAAACTGGGCAAATGCAGATTAATCCTGAGTGGTGAAAAGAAAGGACTGGAGCACCTCTCCTATGATCATAGGCTCAGAGAGCTGGAGTTTTTCAGCCTGGAGAAGGGAAGGCTCTGGGGAGACCTTATAGTGGCCTTCCAGTACCTGACAGGGCCTACAGGAAGGTTGAGTAGGGACTTTACAAAGGCATGTAGTGATATGACAATGGGTAATGGCTTTACACTGGAAGAGGGGAGATTCAGATTAGAAGGAAATTCTTCACTATGAGGGTGGTGAGACACTGAAACAGGTTGCCCAGGGAAGTTGTGGATGTCCCATTCTTGGAAGTGTTCAAGGTGAGGGGCTTTGAACAACCTGATCTAGTGGCCGGTGTACCTGCCCATGCATACCTTGCTGATAGGCCTTCCTTCAGGACAATGTCTCTTTCACATCCAGCCCAACAGAAACTGTGTCATGACACAGGTGCAGAGAATGGGTCCAAGCTTTTGGAGGGGAGATACTGGCTGGCTTCAGGACTACTCCCATCTTCATGACCTCCATATCACCCTCCAGAAAGTGGGTATCCAGTTTTGGCCCTAAAACTGCATTTTTCAGCTAATCCCCTGTCAGCTTGGGTTTTTTTATCTCCTTAAAATTGCTTTGTATGTTTGTTTTGTTTTGTTTGTTGGTTGGGTTTCTTTGTGTGGGTGTGTTTTTTGTTTGTTTGTTTGTTTTTACATGGAAGTAAAGCAGCTCTTTGGACCTTAAACTTTAAAACCTCAGGAGTCACAAATCTTCCATTTATGCCTTTTTTATGTGGTCCAGACACATATCTCAGGCTTGTAGCATCATCTGAACCCTGCTTTCCTTTATTTTGCCTCAGAAAATTTTACCTCTGAAATTGGCACTGAGGTCTGTACTACATAATCAAAAGGTATATTTGTCACATCTCACATGAAAAATTGTCTCTCTCATTTCTTCCCCCTGTAATTCTCCCAGTGGCTTGGCTCTGTCAGGTGCAGGTGCTTAAGAAACGCAATACATGGCAATTTTATGTTATTGCACAAAGCTGAAACTTGTTTACAATACTGATATAACAGAGGACTAATACTGGGCTGCAACTAAACATTGGATTTATTAACAGCACACAGGCTGGGAATGTGAATGGCTGGAAAACCTGCAACCTCTAGCATCTGTAAAAAGACATTATGAATTAAAAAATCCTTATTCCATTAAGAAATCATTTCAGAAATCCAGAGCACAAGTGGTGAGCACTGGCTGGCTATCAACCATGTCAGACACATGTCTATAATATTACTTAATAGGTTTTCCTTGCCTTTATTCATACGTTCCATTTCAGGCAGCCATTGCCCTAAAGGGTAATTATTACACTTTTTGAGTGGTTTTGGTCTTTTGGCCTTTGGCCTCATGCCTCAGAAAACCACCCAGGGTATCCAATCTCATAGAAAGACTTTGTGGCCAGTTGGGCTTCTGGAGTAAGTATTTTTTTTCTTAATTTTTAAAATTTATTTTTAAAAAATTTCCCCTAAGTTAAACACGCCACATAAACATTTCCAAGTATCCTTGGTTTCCATCAGCCCTACGACGTCATTGCCCACCCCAACAAAGAGCTGTGCCCCTTGTCTCTGGCCAGCTGAGGAACACAGCCCTGATCAATCAGACCTTCATCTTTCTTGGAGGGGAAAAAACAGATACAAGAAAGAGCATGTTTTATGCAAAAGGACATTTTGGAGCAACTGTTTTACTTAACTTTGCATATTTACACAGTTCCAATGTCTTCAAACTTATGACGCAGTTAGAAGGCTCAGCCTTGATATTTACCTGTTTTAATACATCTCGATATATATTGGGGTTTTTTTTTCCAATCTGAGTGACAAGACTCTTTACCCACGTACTTTCAGTTTGCTTCAAATTTCAAGTTGGTTTTTATACCATATTATAAACATATTTATTTAGGTTCCCACATTCTGTCAAAGTCTGTTTACACAAAGAACATTTGTTTTCACTACTGCTTGCGAGGAATGAATATAATAAGTGCCAAGGGATTTTAAGAAGTTGAGAGAATTAGTATTTGGAAACAATACATTTGGCTGTTTCTTGGGGGAAGATTCATGAAGCACAGACACATTCTCCACTAAATCTATCAGGATGAAGTAGTTCTCATGGAGACAAAGCATATCCAGTCTTGTCTCAAGTTTCAAATGCTTTATAAAATCAAGAGAGTTTCTGGAAAAAAACAATGGCTTTTTGTTTTTTCAGAGAGAAATGGATAAAGTAGGTTAAGATAATTTTGCTTGCTGAAATCAAAATCTGAAGTCTGGCACTGAAAGCTAGTGTCCAAAACTGCCCAGCAGCATCCCTTTCTACTTGCAGTGCCTTACCATGATGTGTGCTGAAATAAGAGTTATGGCTAAATTATTTGTGAGAGGTTGTTTGTCATAGCTCCAATGCACTACCGTAAATTTCAGCGTGTACTAGACTGGGTAATTCTCATTTTAAGACTGTCATAAAGAATATTTGAGCTCGTTGAATACTGCTTGCAGCTCTGAATATGTAGGGATTTACTTCAACATTTCTGTGTCTCAGAGGCTGATGTTACCAAATATCAGGGGTAACTCTTGAAGCTTTGGTTTGCAAGCAAGGAAAGGTAAAAAAAAGAAAGGGTCTATCTATGCCTTATTTAGAAATGAACACAGCAACTGCTTGTAAGGCAATTCTCATGTTATTTTCTATTGAGGTGCAGATTGAGTACCAGCTCCCCAAAAATCATCATTAACATTACCAGTCAAGAGAGCTGGCACATCGTCAAAATTAATGTCATTTGATTTTAGATATGATAATACCCTTTACATTTCAAATATTCCTAGGAGATTTCCTGTGCTATCTGGAAAATAATGAAGTATGTAATGGGTTATTCCCTTCTTGACTGTGTCCTAACAAGCTCAAAACAGGGGGATATTTCCATGGAAGCATTATTTAAAAAAAAAAAAAAAAAAAAAGGCCTTTTTACCAAACCTTTGATTATAGAATTATTCTAATGCAAATACATGTGTTTAAGCTATGTGTGAACACTGGAGAACACTCCCATATGCAGTCCTCTAGATGGATGTCTTTAAATATGACTGGATTATACTGTGATACATTTTCAAGCCTTCTGTAGGGGAGATCTCAGTTATTTTGTCTTTTAAAGTACCCAAGCATCAACCAACCAAAAGACTTTTCTGGAGGTCTGTTGTTAGAGGCTAAGGTAGAATGATGATCCATAAGGTAGTGATGATCCATTTTGTTTCTCTGCCACCTTAAACTTGGCCACCAATCGTAAGCTGATGAGATTTTCCCGCAGAAAAAAGCTTTGTGTCGATTACCATTTTTTTACTGATCAATAGCAAGTGATTTATCTGCTTACCTGGAGTGCTGTCCTGCCCCATGGCACATTAAATCCTACCACCTCATCCAGTGCCAGGGGCCCTGCTAAAAATGCTTTTAGCTTGAGTTGTGTTGACTGTACAGCATGAGAGGTTGCAGAAAACAGGCAGTGCCTTCCAGCAAAAGCAGTTGCAGAAGATTAAGCGCTTACCTTTTTTCCACGGCCTTCCTTGGTTGGAGAAGCAATGTGGCTCATCTGCTTTTCCCAGAAGAGCCTCCAAACACCTGTAATTACTGTCAGTTTTTACCCATGGAATAATGAAAGTCATCCCCACTGAGTAGCCTATGTGAATATAGGTATTGCAAAGGATGTTTACAATGTAGGATCACAACAAGAGACCTCAGTGACCCAGGGGAAGTCACCAGAGAGAGGATCAAGCCCCCAGATCTTCTCACTTGAGGTGTACTATGATCCTCAACACCATATTAAGTATTCAGCAATAATTTCCATTGCTGGAGGACAGTTCCTCTCTGCACTCAAGACTTGGCCTCTCTTTTAATCAAATCTGTTTAGGCAATAAATTAGTGACAGAGCATGACTCTTGTATTTTTAATGTATAAAGAATATATAAATTTAAAGGGTTTCCTCCTGGAGCTGCAGGGTAAGAAGCCAGTTAGATTCTGATAATGCTTTGGCCAGGGTGTCTTGTGAAGAAGCTCGGAGATGAGGCTGCTCCATCACAGATGTGCTCATGTCTTTCTCATCCTGGCTCTTGATCTGCAGCTTATTTGCTCTTCTATTCTGGAAACAGGCTTCTAATAGGCCAGATATCTTCCACCACATATGCAGCATGGGATCCATGAGGTAGGAAGCCTTTCCAGATTACAGATGTTGCACAGAAAATAATGCAAATTGCCTTAAGTGTCAACTGAACTGAAACTTGCTGAGTCCCACTCCCTAACCAAAAGCCCTCACCACTGCTTGGAAAGGCAGGGGACAGCCACATCATTTAAGCCAAGTCACACAACATATTTGTGTCATGACTAGATTTACATGAGCCCAATTCAAGGATATTTTTTCCAGGCCACAAGCTGGTGTAAAGCAAACTTAATTGTTCTATGAACAGCCTTCTGCATTTGTTTAGGGCTTGTCATTTCCATAGGCCTTTTGTTAATAAATGAGTATGCAGGAGTATTTGTATAATGTTAATAGTCAGAGGGCATTTGCTGGAAGATTTGAAGTGACTGGTCAAAGAAAAATCATTTGAAGTATTTCCAATGGGTTAAGTAATGAGCCTGCTGGTTCCATATGCTGCTCAGGTTTGCTCTGTTGTTGTGCAAGTTTATAGATAGGTTGCACCACCCAGCAGTGCCTTGTGCTCAAAACATGGCCACACTCATCCATGACAATAAAGGCAGGTGGATGCTGCGTGACTTCCCCCGTGGCCCTGGCTCCAGGGACTATACTCTGGGAGGTTGCAGTAGGAAAGTGCCCAGTGCTGAGCAAGGCTCCTGTCACCTGTTCTTGACCCTGTGCACCCATCCCTGCCCTCTTCCCCGAGTGGCCGTGGCCCCCTCTCTGCTACTGTTTATTTATCCCAGCTATAGCATAAAATCTATAGAATAAATAGCCTGTGTGGGGGCAAAGGAAAGCATCAAGCTAAAATAAGAAAACTAGTCCCAATGAGGAAGGGAGAGAGGCAGCTAATAATTTTCAGCATGGCCTAGAATGAGCTAAATCGGGGCCATCAGGAGGTGTCCCTGGGGGTCTGCGCTGCCTGGGTCTCCAGGCATGAAGAAAGGCAGGGGAGCACTCACAGAGCTTATCTAGCTGGGCAGATCCCACCTCTCACTTCATTAAAGGGCAGGACCCTTCACTGCCAGAGGTTCTGTGTTAAAAGAGGGAAAGACAGTTGGGAAATGCTCTGGTGGTGTGGGCTCAAACCCTTTGGCATCCGCTTCACTACAGCACTGGCTTTGGGACCTCTGGCAGCCTGAAAGAGGGCAGCCACAGCAGAGGCATAGATTTGCCTGGGCTCGACATCCTCACTCCTACCTGCCACCTTTCTGGATATTCAGCCCTCTCCCCTGAGATGTCTCTCTGTGCAGAGGCCGACCCCAGTTGTAACCCCTTGGGTTCTTTGAGTAGCAAGGGGAAAGATGGGAAATAGTGCTGGAGGCAGCAAGGAAGATGCTGAGGAGAAAGCATGCTGAGGCTAGAGCTGCTCGTGACGCTCATGTTCCTCGAAACTGGAGGCAGCCACACCTCTTCCCACACCCGGCTGGACCTCGGGGCAGGCAGTGTGCTGCTTCCTGTTATTAGAAAACCCAAGGATGCTCTTGCAAGAGGCCAGCTTACTAGTGAGGGAGTCAGGGGAAAAGAAAAATGTTACCCCATGTAGCCCCACTGGTGGGGCATTGGGCTGAACTGCCTGACTCATTTCACTTCTGGGCTCATGCCAAGGAAGCAGGGGGGAAGAGAGGGAGCAGGTGAGCAGTGCTGGAACCGTCGCAGCCAAGCATGGCAAATATCTGGCTGCACGAATCCATCCAAAATTCCCAAGAATAACAGGAAATGCAGCCACTAATTTTCCATCTTGCTTGCTTTGGGACAGGCACAAACCCTTCAAGGCCCAGAGCCAGGGACCCCCGCATTGCCTCAGGCAAGCCACAAACAGAAGAGATAACCGTTCACTCCTGAGTCGCAAGAAAATAATAATGATAATTAAAAAGAAAGCAGCAGCTGCCCCAGCAGACAATAGCAGGGATGGAAACACCCATGCAGCTGCAGTTGGGAGGGATGACCCCAGCCTTATCTTCCCCAGAGAGAACCAGGGGAACAGTGAGCACCTCAGCTGCTGCCATGCTCGCTTGTGCCCACTCCTCCCCATGGCTATGCATTATCGTCATTTATTCATTCTGTGCCCTTGAAATCCCTCTCCCTCGCCAGAAAATCAACAAATCCCCATCAGAAAAGTGGGCTCTACAAAAGAGCGGGGGAAAAAAAAACCCAACAAGAAACAAACTAAAAAAAAATTTAAGTCATGCAACCTCCCATGTTGCTTGTATTAGGTCAGATGGGAGAACTTATTTAATTAGTGACTTTTATAGGGCTTTATTTTTTGATGCCCAGTGGACTAGTTAAGATCGGTAATAAGAAAGAAGTCTGGTCCCGCGCCAGCCCTCCTAAGACAATGGTGAGGGGAGGAAAGAGCTGAGCAATATATTTGAATGTTTTCAATGCCTTGGTTTTTTGGGGTTTTTAAGCTTTGTTTTTCAGTGCTGTATTCTAAAACCATTTGAAGGGTGTACACATAGGGGAGGGGAAGGAAATTGTTTTGGGTGGCTAGAAGGGAGGTTAATGGAATGAACCCGACGAATTACTTCTTATTCTGGTTTCTCCACAGCCAGGGAAATTACCCCCAGATGAGACCTGTTCCAGCACAGAAGGATGGCTGGTGGGTGGCCAAGCACTGGATTTTTAGTGTAGATGGAGGTGGATGGGACAGGTGCACAATCACAATGCATAACTGGAGGGAAGGGAAATAAGAAAAGCACCAGCTCCCACTCTGTGCTAGCATTCCTTCTCATGGTCTGTTTTGGGCTGCTCATTACCCTCACAAAAAAGTACTGTAGGCTTTTTCCTCCTGTACTTTCCAGTGAAGGATTAGAGAAGGAGGGTTAAGGTTTACAGTTTTCCCACCACAGGGCTGTGCATTTCTCAGCACATGGGACCAGCTGCAAATGCTGGAGTGTGGGGCACCTTCCCTAACAGCCCCGGACCACGCAGCACACATCCCAAGCACCTTAGCACTGGTCTGGTGGGTGAAATGCAGAACACATAGAGTATAAACCAAACCAGGTGCTTCATTAGAGACTTCATGGCAGCCCAAGAGTTGTACCACCTACTCATCACCCCTTGACAGGAGAACTTCCAGAGGCTGACAGCAAAGCTCTTCTATGCCAAGTGTTTAAAGGACATTCATAGGCCACCATCTAAGACAGTAGCCTTACCAGTGGCCAAAAAGCCCCATGAAGTCTAGTTGCTCAGTAGCCAAACTTTCCTACTTGGGAGGGGAATCAGTCTGTTTCCTGACAGCAAGAAGAATAATTTAACAGTGTTCAATAAATTCCTAGCAAATGCACAAAAAAAAAAAAAAAGGAAAAAAAAAAGGAAAAAAGAAAAAAAATCCCTGCTGAGCTTTGTCCTTTGCAAAATGAAAAATATTATTGTTTTGCTTCATGGGAGAAACAGTGGAATCAGCTTTAAAATTGACAGCAGATTTGGCCAGGTGCCACAGCCCTTTTGGCTTCAACTTCCTTCCAATAGTCATCTCCCTGCCAATTTGGAGTGCACAGGACACAGCTACACACCTGATGATACACTGAGTAATGGCCTTGGCTTGCAGCTATCTGGTCCATGGAGCAGGGAAATGGGAGGGTGACCATTTATCAACAGCATCCACCTGAGTGGTCTGTCTCTGTGGCCACAGCTCCCCAGTGCAGGGCCAGCACTGCATCCTGCAGGAAGGGATGTAACTGTTGGCTTCTAAAGGATGTGCAGAGAGCCCTGGGGGTCAGCAGGTGACTGTTTGCAGAGACACAAATCACTGATGGCCTTATCAACATCTTGTGACTTCAATGGAAAGCAAAATAGACATCCTTGCATTTAAAAGTTAGGTGAATTTGTACTCTAGGAATGTTGTATGGAGGGCATGCAGGAGTTCATCCTTCCCTGGACCTGTCCTTGATGTAGGTGCTTGCATCACTACAAGCTCCTGTGCTGCTTGCTGCATTGTGCTGACATCCCACTATTAATGGGTTTCTTGCCCTACCAATGTTAAGGATCCCACTGCAACAGCAGATGGTTTAAGCTCCCCCCTGAAGTGTGTGCAGCATGGGAGTTGATGCAGCCCAAGTATCGCATGGTGCTTGTGCTCCCACCCAGCATCCAGCCTTCCTTTTTCCAGTGCTTTACAAACCCTTGTCTTCTCCCACCTGTCTCTAAATCCATCCTCACTAACCATGGCACCATTGCAAAGCAGCAGCCTCAAGGCCATTTTCCAGTCTGCAGGAGAAGGATTTGCTTGGGAGAGACATGGGCAAATCAAGAGCACTGCAGTGCCGCAGCAGCTGAGAGGCCAGAAGGGCCCTTTCACAACAGAAACTTCAGGAGTATGTCCTGGTACGTCTACAGTTATTTTTTACCAGAGCTCTGACAAGGAGGAGCTTTCAGCAGGGCAGCTTGGGTGACCATATTTCTTTCCTTGCTACTCCTGCCCTGACACCAGCGAGGGAGCTGGGGCTCTGCAAGGACATTGTAAGATAGGAAAGACAATTAGAAGAACTTAGAAATGGGAAAGGACTTGTCATAAAAGTCACTATCAAGCCTTTCCTTCATCCCCTCCACATTTTTCATTGGGAAAAATATTATCTCTGCAAAAAGAAATTTGGAAAATTTCCACCTATTCTACTGGCTGCACCCATGAGAGTATTTCTGCCTCTGGCAATAGCTTCTGCTTGAGTCTTGCTGTGCTGATGAGACATATGGCTCCAACGTATGGCTCCAGTATCTTTCTTGAGCAAGGGCTGGTGTGAGCAATACAGCAGGAGGTGCTACCAATAGGCAGAAAGTTTTGCAAAAACACGGAGTGGGAAGAGGGTGCTGTTGCAGCTGAAACCTGTGCTTGTTACATCTAACGCAAACAGTCCTCTGCTTCCAAAATTGCACAAAGCCAGCAGCTAAAATAACTGCTTTTCATCCTTTTTATCTTCTCCCATCTATCTGAGCCTTGCCATTTTCCTTTTGCCCTCCCTGGTCACCTGCCTTTTTCATTAGCAATGATCAGCAGCAATAAATAGGTGACATTTCATTGCTGCGAAAGCAGCCTGAGATACTATGGGCCAAGCCAGCCAGGATGGGGCTCTGTAAATCTGCTGGCCAGCTAGAAAAAACACTGCTGAAGTCACCTTGCCACCCATCCTGGAGGTACAAGGTCTGCAGAGAGCAACATGCACAGCTGCTGGAAGGGTTGGGGTTGTCCCAGCTGGAAGCCAGCTGGGCTGGAGAGGAGTTACCACCTGGCAGCTGCTTCATAGGCAAGAAAAGAAGGAGAAAAAAAAATAACCCAGAGATACCGTGGCTGGGAGCAAAATGCAAATATGAAGTGGCTCTGGTGGGACTGGTGGAAGGAAAGAGAGGAGATCTCCACTGGGGAACAGATGTTCAGCAGAGATCTGTGCAGGTCCCTCCAGGACTTGAAGAAGAGGGAACTTGTTGGGGATTAGGGGCTAATCTGACATGACAGAGAGTGGAGGGGATTCCATACTGGTGGGGAGGACAGCTCACCAGGGTGGTGGGATGGAGGTGCTCAGCTCTTTTAGGTGCCCAGCTCCACAGGAGTTATCTGCAGAGGTACCTTTAAGGCTCTGGGCCTTGCGTGTTTTAGTCACATTTTAAAAATAGGGCAGGAGGCTTCTACATCACTTAGGTATTTTGGAAAATTTTACTCAGCCTTTCTGCAGCTCCTGTCAATCCTTTTCAGCACGGTGCAAAGACACATACATGGCATATACACAAATAGCATGCTTCCCTGGCCTCTCTGAGCTGTGGATGGAGACACCTCAGTGGACTCCCCAGCCCTCCTCCACACTTTGGCAAGGAGGGTTTGAGGGGGATGATGCCTCTGGCTCTCCTGGCAGCAATGCACCCATGTTCCCACAGTGTTGAATGGGACATCAAAAAGCCTGCAGCACTGGGATGAAAGGCACTGCAGGAAGGACATGCTTTTACCTCCAGGGTGGAGGCAGTGTTCTGTTGCAGCCTTCTATGCACCTCCAGGGTCATTCCCACCACGGCAGGTGCTGACACAACGGGGAGTCTCTAAGGTCTTTGATGCAACCCAGTGGAAAAATGATGGAATGGGATATTGTGCAGGTCCCTTTACCTGCCCTGAAGTCACTGCTGGACAAAAGTATCAATGTGTGAGCATGGAGAATGGGATCAAAGCAAGAGCACTGCCTGGCACACTGTCAACTGCAGGGAGTTAGCAGTGGGGAAGGATGTTTCCTATTTGGGCTTTTTCTGATCAGAAAACCCCACAAAGTTCAGCTCGGACAATCCTACCCAGATTGTAGGGACTGTGTGTTCCCAGTTTTGGCAGGATCATGAATGATGCATGAGTAACAGCATCCCTTAATTAGTATAATATGCTCTACCAGGTTAGAAAGTGCTCTCTGGTTTTGTTTTTCCTCTCTCTATGTGTGTATTTCTCTTTAGAGAAGAAGGGAACGAAGAGAAAACATTGCAATTGTGTTATTGTTGGTTGGGGCACTGATGAACCCTGTTCCGATTGGGCTGGTTATGAATCACTGGAGAGCCATATCCACACCAAAGAGAGCTGCAGCCAACCTGATGTCTGCTTGACAGCTGCACTGAGCAAAAGCTCCTTTATTATTGTTTTTGCTGTCTGAATCTTAGTGGAGTAAAGAGGAAAAATAAACTCCACCTTTGCATTTATGAGACTGGCTGAGTAGGAGGGTGTGCACGTGTGTGCACCTGTGTGTGTACACACATACCAGCACATGCCCAGTTTGTGTTGACTCTTGGGATGAAGGAGAAAGCTCCATCAGTGGTTTTATTTTCCTTTGTCTATCTGACTCCCTTTCTTCCCTCCCCTGGCTGTTTTTGTTTGAGACGTTTGCAACATGCCCATCACACCCTAGCCATCAGGAATGATGTTTTCATTACTGTGACCACAAAGGACATTGCCTGCCCTCCCACCCTTCCTCCTGTGGCATGTTCCCCCAGCAGTGCTTTACCCAGGAGCTGCTCTGCCAGTCACCCATGTCTCTGTCCTTCATCCACGTGCCACCAGGGCCTGTCCACCTGGAGCATCCTTCCTGCTCCCATGCCAAGAGGAGCACTGCCACCCACCCCAAAATCCCGGGCTTAAGCCCCTTCTCCTCTGGCTCATGATTTTTTCAGGAAGGGCTGCCTCAAAAGCTCCCTCCTTTTTCTCCTTTCCTCCAGGGCTTGCCAGAGCCACCAGAAAGCTGCCACTGGACAATAATGAGCCTTGGCTCAGGTTGGCACTGCTGCTTCTTTTTCCCATGGGACTCCTTGGCCTCTGCTTGCACAAGGAGCAGGGTGATAGGGGGAAATCAATAGCACCAAAGGCTGTGAAGAAGAGTGGCACTAGGGTCTCGGACCAGTGTGGAAAGAGAAAGCCATCTCCCACTGGGTAACCCGGCAGCAACTGCTATTTCAGTAAACATATCATTTTGTGCTCAGTAAACACACATTCCAGAGGAATGCTCTCATTGTTTTCTTGCTCTGTAATGCATTAATGAAGAAATAAAGTTTAGGTTGTGTAATGGTGACAGCTTGAAGTCATTTTGCCTAGTGTTATTTCTCAGTGAAGGCTCAGCTCTCCCTGGAACAGGAGGAAAAAAAAAGACCAGATTTTGCTTCAAACTCACCAGCATGTGCAAAAAAACATCAAAACATGACAGCAATCAACTCCCCTCCACATGCCCCAATAAAACTACCCCTCTCACTTGCTTTGAGCTTTATCACGTATGGGGCTGTTTATGGAGGAGACAATACAAAGTGGGTTTACACAAGGCTCTTGTTTTAATTTTTGTTTTATATCCACTGGAACCCTCAAGTAGTGAATTCATTTCCTGATATAGTAAACATTTCTGATGGCCAGGATTCTTTCTCTTTTCCCAGATGAACACAAACCCCTGGTCTAACTCACCAGCAGTGCAGTCTATACAAACAGACTCATCAGCTACATTTTCAAAGAATGCATCTTAAGCACACAGCTAGGAAAATAAACAAACAGCAACACCTTCACCAGAGCCTGCTGAATGCCATCATAACCAGGAAGCTTTTCTCCCCGTGTTTTGCTCAAGCCCTCAACTGCATGTGGAAAAACTATCAGCTTTTCCCCATATTCCAGGAAACAATCTTGTTCTTGCAGTTGCACACTGATGGCTGCCTGCTCGCTGCTAAACCATCTACGCAGTCCCCCTGATTTGTGACCCTATTTGCACTATGCAAATATCTTCTGACAGCTCTTTTTTCCTGTCATTAAAACAAACAATGGACCCTGTAACCAAAAAGGAAATCAGTAACAGGCGAAAGCTGTTCTCTCTTTTTCTTTGCCTCCTTTTTTTTTTTTTTTCTTTCTTTCTTTCTTTCTGGTTCTGGGACTAACTGGTAGTAATATTAATAAATTTCTCCCCCTCCCAAACTGTTTTACTCATCCTAGTGTCCAGCTCAACATGTCTAATATACTTGCTCTTCTAAAAGACCTAAAAATGAAAAAATAAAGTCCCAATGATCAGCCAGGTAAAAACCACCTCCTGTCTGTTTTTTAATAGATTTCTCCCTCTAACCATACACACCTAACACATACACATAGACAAAATACGATTGACTGGCTTGAAGAGCTTTTAAAATAGTTCCTAGTCTGCTTAGAATAATTTAAATTTTGTTCTGAAAATGGAGAAACACGAACTAATAAGAAGGTATTGTGGCTGGGGGATAATGTGCATTGGGAGGAAGACACACCTTTGTATTTAGTTATCTCCCCATTCTCCAAAGTATCCATCCTGTCCTAAACTGCACATCCAGCCCAAAAAAGTGCTTTGCTGGTGGCCATGCCTTCCCAATAGCAGGTAGGGGACAGCCTCTCCCAGTGCACAGAGGCTCTGCCTTTGATTTTGGTGGGAAAAGGACTGTGTTCAGAGACTTCAGGGTACTTAAACACTCCTGGGACTCGCTTCTTTGTCTTTTAAATAATACGGTATACATAATCATAAACTGGGCCAGTTTTCCAGCCCATCACACAACTTTTGTGCCTGTAGGGCTCAGCTGAACTCAGTGGTGTTAATGTTGACATAAGACTATGATGACCAAGTGGGAAATTAGTCCTGCAACACTTGATTGTCTTTTGCAAAAATTTTCTAAACGGTCTTAATGGTTTTGTTTGTGGTGCGTGTTGCTCACTCCTGATTGTACTTCTGCCAAGTTGTATTTTTAACTGTAAACACTGGCCTCTCAGAAAATTTGAAGCAAAGCAAACCAGAAAAGATGTTCAAAATAACATTACAACTTAATTTAATTTATCCCTTGGTAATTGCATTTGTAGGAAATGAACAATGCAAACAAAAAAGAACCCGACGCTTTCCAGCCTTCGCAATTACTTTCACATGCGGGTGCACCGGTTACCACCAGCACATGGTTAAATCTCCAACTGCATCAGAAGTGCAATATGGTGTTTGGAAGCTGTGGGTGCAAGGTGACATCTTCCTTGGGTCTCTCCTTGTAGGTGCCACCCATTGAATACCAACCCGTCTGCCCACCTCCGCAAGCCAGCTCAGCCAGCTCTTCCATCACTCTTCCTTTTCCTGCAATTCCCATCCTTAATTTTTCCTGCACCAATCAATCCACTCCATGCGTTGATCCCGGAGGAAATATAGCTGGATGACTGCTCACCAAACTCAATTAACCATGCAACTGCAGTGCCTTCTCCTGGACCTGTTCCAGTAAGACATTTACATCCTTGCCTATTTTTAATCATATTAACTGCTCTGAACAAATCCTCTTGAACTTAGGCCTGTGTTTGCAAATGCCACAGGAACTTTACAGATGTGTTTGATGCGCCATCACTGCGTGAATGGCTTCTCTGGCCATTTCTCAGTCTTTGAATTGCTTGTAAATTATGCAGCCTGACTGCAGTTCAAGTATTTGTTATTTACTCTTTTATTTTATTTTTTCTTTCCTTTTTTTTTTCTTTTTTCTTTCCTTTTTTTTCTTTTTTTTTAAATCTGTGCTCTTCTCAGTGAGTTAATGCGTGTGTTGCTCTTTCTCTCCGTCACATGGCAGAGCTTCTCTGCTTTGATTCAAGGAGTCCCAAACCCACAGCAGCACTCAAAATCAGTTATGCAAACCCCTTGCTGCACAGACCCACCTGAACAGTTTTTCACAAGCATTTGTCCAATGGTTCATATTTACACAAGTATCAGCAACATGTCCCCATACCATGAACGTTTCAGCAAGTGGAGCTGTACCTGCCTGATCGCTTGCCAGAAGCAATCACTAGGAGATTCACTGTCACTGCCAAAATAAACTCATGTTTTTTATTTGAGGGAGGACTTGTAAATACTATTTTTCTAGCGTTCACCCAGTTCTAAGTGGAACTCCCTGTGTGATGAATGCTGTTTACAGTGCAGCTCTGTTTGTTGTGAAACAGGGAAAGAAGGCAGTTTCTTGCACTTGCAGGCAGCACGCCAAGGTGGTGGAGGAAGGTACCTCCCCTCCTGCTGTCACTCTTGCACGAAAAGCCAATGCCCTGTTTTCTTGCCCTGCTTCACACTAAAAGCCCACGTGGATAGACAGGATGCTCTCAGACTCGCAAATTGTAAGAAAGATGAATGGGGAAAGCCCTAAACTGGGTAAAGAAATTTTTCTGTTTTCACTACAAGTCTTGTCATGGCTCCACAGATCAAAGAGCCATTAATGGAAAGACATGAAACACTCTGCAAGGAATGATGAGTCACATGTGTTAGTAGATTCAAAGGCAGGGAAAACTCATCCCCAACTCTGGGCAAATGCAGGTAGCAGGTGAATTTCTGAAAAACAGTTTTTCCTGGACCAGCATAAAGCTGCAGGGACACAAGGGGCTCAGGAGAGGGGCAGAACATGGTGCAACAGAGGAGGAGGCAGATCAGAGAGTCAGAAACCACATGTCCCCTGCTTCATCTCTCCAGGTAATTGTGGCTTCTCTTACACACACCAAGAAACCAACACATCACAGTGATGAAACCATACTTTTCTTACACAAGGGAAAAGGGGGTGTTTTTCTTTCTGCTTTTTCTTATTTTTGCTGTGTTCAGAGTGAAAGGGAACTCTCTTTGCAGATGGAGTGTAAGGACAGCAGTGTTGTGGTGTCTCTGCAAACACCATGTACTCCTTCTGAAACTCTGCATCTTCAGCCATTCAAGACCTGCTGTGTTCCTCTTCATACAATCCTCAGGGAGGTGGAAGAAACATCTGGAGGCTTCTGGTGACTCCAGGGTGGTTCAGAAAGCTGAATGATGTGGAAGATTATACAGGAACACCAGCTCAGTTAAGGCCAATGCCACTAGAAATGGAGAGCATCTGGCAGTGCAAATGGCATCACTCTAGATTTCTGAGACCTGAAGCCACTTTTGCTCCTATGTTTGATACAGCCTCAAGGTTTGGTCACTGCCCCCCTCAATACTCGTGTCTTAAATGAGAGCTGGATGCAAGCTCCTACTGCTCCAGGGAGTCCTTTTGTCCCCAGGCTGGAAAGTTTTAGAGAGGCTTTAACCCTCTTTCACCATTTGAGCCATGTCCTCTCTTCACCTTCACTTTTTTTGCCTTTTTTTTTCATTCCCATATTTAAAATTTCCTGCTGCATTAGCCATTCACCTGTTCCTAAGACTGAGGAATGGCTTGAACACTCCTTTGACACAGTCCCTTGAAAGTGGGTTGTTCTGCTGCGGTCAATGAACATAGCGTGGGAAAAACGCATTAATACTTTCACTGGTAACACTGAGGATGGCTATAAATAAACCCATTCATTACAGTATTTATATATTATTACATCATATAGCCACTTAAGACAGAGAATGACTGGAAGTGTTGAATAATGTAAGGATAATTGCCTTGACATTAGTTCCACTGTCTTTGGCATGAGGTATTGCTGGGTGATATTGCCACGCTCGCTGCTTTGACCAGCATTGCGTGACACCGGTGGTGGCATTAGAGTGTCAACAGACCCTCTGCAAGTGACATGCAGTACTTTGCATGGCACACGTAGCATGGTATTATGTAAGAAGGGTGTTTCACTGGAAAATTTTGGAAGCATATGGTTTTTTTCCTGACCGTTTTGTTCAAACGAGGTGTCCACTTCTTGAAGGAAGTTTGCGTTGAAGCAGCCAACTAAACTCGCCCATCGTGCAAGGCTCCAGCACCCTCATGTATGGAGAAGGGAGGCTGGCATCATAGTGGCCAACCATGCATCATAGGAATCACTCACTCACAGTTGTGCTGATGAGGCACATTGGGTCCCAGGTGGCTCCTGCCACTCTGATGCCTTCTCCAGTCAGAGACGTAGCTGAGAGATGGTGAGGGCAGGAAACTGAGATGCTCAGAGCTTGGCAAGAAGTCATTTCAGTGGTGACACAAACCCATGTCACCTGAATCCTATTCTGGGGCGTATATGGAGGACTTCCTCCCCAAACAAATCAGGTTACTTAGAAGTGCTATTAAATGATATTTCCTTCAGATTTGTTGTTCTTGCAGCTCTTCTTCCTTTTTCAGAGGAGGGGAGTGGGAGGAAACGTGCTTGGTGTGACCATGCTTAGACCATAGCTGAGTCGCTTTCTTGCTGACTACGGATTTCAATTTCCTCAGTTTTGACAAACTTCCCCTTAAGGAAGCCCTACAAAACAAAAATACTTTCTCTTGACTTGAATGTGTCACTGCTGGTTTTCATGACAGGGATGCCCATCTCAATTACACTGTGGTCAACAGAGTTGAGTGCCTCATTGATTGTCACTTGTTAAACGAGCTCCTGTGTGGCCTAGAGGACCACATCCAGAGGAGGATCTCCACCACAGTGCTTGGAAGGGGCTGCTCCAAAAAGCAGTAATTTCAGATGTTGAGAAATCATTTCTCTGAACCTTGTCCTCGTATGACATATGACCAATTTCTGCACAAAGATCTGCAGTTGACTTTTATTACAGCTCCTTTACTGCTTCTTTGATTTATCGCAACAATGCACATTCAATCTCTTTCTTCTGATCTGAAGGCCAGAAATATAACTCTACTCATATGTTTGTATTCTTAGGACTCAGGATTTCACAGATTCAGAAACTCATTCATAGATTCACAGGGTTTAAGGCCAGAAGGAACCATTAGAACATCTGGTATGACTTCCTATATTTCAAAGCCATTCAGTTGCAGCCAATTAGCTGAGTACTGAGCCCAGTAGCTTTGCTCCATCTTCCAGAAAAAAATCCAGCTCCAGACATACCAAGATATGGGAATGTGAAGTTATAAGAAGCTGGAGACTCACCACCTCGCTTGATTTTGAAGCTCACAATAATTTAAAAATGTGCTTTGATTCTAATACATTTTTATTTGGCTTCACATCCAACAATCAGTTTTGCACCCTTCTCCACTTCATAACTTAGCAGCATTGCTTGGCAAGCAATATTCTTCCAGCCTTGGAGTTTCTGGGTTTTTTTCCCTGACATCTGGACAAAAGGCTGATGTATCAGAAGTATTTGTGAGTTGATTTCAGTGCCGTTTTGGCTATTTAAAAAACTTTTCACACTGTTGCCTGCATTATTATTTGTTCTTACATTATACAGAGAAAATTCACTCTGAATAAGGGAACAGAAATTAGCCTTTCAGAAAAAGTTGGCTTGAGAACTTGGGATATTTAAAACAATATTTTTCAAAATTTATGAAATTTAGGAAAAAGAACAGAAATTCAACTTGCAAAACACAAACTGACATTTCTTAGTGAAACAAGGGCTGTGACCAGCCTTCCTACTGGGCTTCTGAACACCTCACCCATCTCCTTGCATGGATGCGTTATAGATTATTACTCTCTGCTCTGCCCCTTCTGAAATGGATGTGGAGTTAGAGCTGTGCCTCACACCATCAAGCCTTGTTTGCCAGCTATGAAATTAGTTGTACAATCTTATTCTGTATCTTTCCCCCACCGTCCAGTGTAGTGGAATCTACTGCTTCCCTTGGGAGATTATTCCAATATTCGATTGTCTTCATGGTGAAAAATTTACCTCATGTCCAATCCGAATCTCCCCAGGAGCAACTTGTGTCCATTACCCCTTGTCTTTTCCATGTAATTCCTTGTAAATAGTTTTGGTTTTCCTTAGTTTTAGTGTACTTAATAAATAGCAGTGGAAAAGCTGGGAAGAATCAGATGCCTATCTCACTTGGATTCCTCCGTCTTTTACAGTATATGAAATGAAAGGAAAAAAGTTGCATTTTTGGGCTGAGGAATGCAAGAGCTGCATGCTGGCAGGCAGAAATGCCAGTGACGTTAGTGGGAGGAATGTGGCTACCACCAAGACACCATGTTGCTAATACTTCTAGCTTTTACCTCTGGGCCTGAAGAACCACGTCATTCATCTAGCTGGAAGTCATGCTCTGAACTTGTTTTGGAGAGGGGGTGAATGATTGTAAAGGCTTAGGGCTAAGGAATGTGGTGCATCTCACACGGCACTGCATAAAAGCTTCCAGGCTGGGGCAGCAGGGACCATTGGCCTCCTATGAATCACAGAGTGTGGATGGGGAAAAAAATCATTAATATTAATAGTATCAGCCTTGGAGGAACCCTGGGGTTCACTCAGTGAGCACAACCATAGCACACAAGGTGCAGAGCAAACAAGAACACTGTCCCTTCACTCAAGGATGGCCATGAGACAACCATACCTGAACACTGCAGGCATGGCCAGTTTCTGCATGTTCATAGGCTTCAGGAAATGAGCTGTCACTATGGGTAGACTTCGTCAACTGAGGGTATCCAAATACAAGGCTATGAAAGATGGGTCTTTGCCTGAGACCTCATTTTTGCTGGTAGGAGGAGTGTAAACTGCCTGGTTATTAAGAAAAAAAAAAAAAGGATGCAAAGTCTGTGGCAAAGCCTGTTATTTCTGGAAAATTCTGACTTCCTTCTTTCTCAGTATTTCTACAGCTCCATCACTTACGAAATAGTTGCACATCCCATGCTGCTAGTAGACAATCCCCACATGGCTCTTACCAGTTTTACAAGTAGGGAGCTAGGTACAAAAGAAAAGGAGAGGAGCTGAAGGGTTGAGCCACAGGGGAATCCCCTGGTGAAGGAAGGAGTTAGCTTGCTTTCCCTCTGCCAAACTTACTCTTACTTCCAGTTTTGCAACAGCCATAGGGGAAAAATAGCCAAGCCAGGCAGAGCTGCAACCCGTTCCTGTGGATCTAGGCTCAGAGGTCTCCAAATGGCGAAAGCACTTTGGTGTGGGTGTGCAGGATCAACCTCTTCTTCATTTAAAAAAAAAGAAGAAGGAGAAGAAAAAAGATATAAAAGTGTCATGAGGGAGCCAAATAGGCTTTTTTTTTTTTTTCTTGGCCCTCTTGCTACTTCTGTGGGAACCCAGCAGTATTGTTTCCAGAAGGCTCAGTCTCTGTCACCCAAGTCTTTGGCGTGCTTGGGGACACCCTTCCTACTTCCCTTTCCTCCCCTGTAGAAGAGTCCAATGCAGCTTTGACCGCAAAGCCCAGGAGGCTGTGGAGTTTGTCTGAAACAAAAGAAAAAGATTGCGAAAGGCGGTGGTGTCAAATAATGCTTCCATTTAGTAGGAATTTTGCTCCCCTTGCATTCCCAGGCAGCACCTGCTGTGTGAGGCTCTTGGCCAGCTCCTCTGAGCCTCTGTGGTAAAACAAACAAAAACAGCAGGGAAAAAAATTCCTCTTTATAACGCCTGTTATCCTCAGGCTACCTTCCAACACTGCCTTGCCTCCCCATGTCGATGGTACTCTCCAGGGAAACACGATACTACAGGGCCAGAAAGCCTTTTGCAAATGGGCAGTTGAGCAATGGAGAAAGAGACCCTGTCTTATTGAAAACAAGACTGTTTTCCTTCTCTCCCTTCATGTCTAAATGCAACAGGGTCATTATTGATGTCCTAGCCAAAAACAAAAAAAAATAAAAATGGGGGGGTGGGAGAAGGAAAAAAAAAATGACACATTTTTACTTCCATGACAAAAGCAATTAAGAATTATTCTGCACTAGGAGAAAATACAGTTGGGAAGGAAAGGGATGGGTTCCCTGTCTGGAGGGGTTGGAGGACATGGTCTTTGGAGATGTTTATAACTGCATGCTCAACCCTTGTCATTCCCTGTTTGGACTCACCTGCCTTATCATTTCAGGATAGTTTTGAGGTCATTTTTTGTTTCAGAGCATGTTGGAACCATCTGTGCTGAATTATTATCTGGTGTCTGGTCCAAATGGCCCACCTTCCATTTTCCTGTTCAGCCCCTGGTGCTGCCACACCACCAGCAATGTTGGTGGGGACTTGTGAGACCTTCATGAAACAGGCTAATCTCATGAGGGTTTAACAACATCTCACTCTCCTTGCATCCTCCCTGTCACCCCTAGCAGTGGTGATGATAGAGCTGCAGTCTCTCGGACACAGTTATTCTCCAAAAAGTTATGGGACAGTTCCTCTGACCAGGTGTAGGTGTCCAGATGTCTGCTTTAAGGTGACATGAATCACTCTGCAAACTTCTCTGTGTTCCTTAGACCACCCGTCACTATAACAGGAGTCTGGATACCTAGCTCATTTGGGAAGACCTACTCTGGAGACAGCTGAAGTGAGGCAGGGTGAGCAGAGGATGCCTCATGTCAAGTGTCCCACTTCTGGACTGAAATAATAGAAATTAGTTAAAAACTGGCGCTGAACTGCAGCCTGAAGATTTATACTTGGTAAGGACATCAGTAACCAATGGTCAACTGCTTGTATGAATCCAGAGTCCAACAGGTCCATCTGCCTGAAGCAATCTTGACATTGTTTTCATGACATTTTGTTGGCATCTTTGCTCACATCCTCTCAAAATCCTCCTGCCTTGTTAACACAACCCTAGTGATTTTGGTACATTGTTGACTTAGGAGCTTTATCCATCACTTCATTTTCTGTAGCACTAACACTAGCATTAGCACTGGAATTACTGCGAGTGCCACTGGTGAAGAAGGTCCCCGTCCACTGCTCACACTCACAGAAGCAAATATCCCAGCCTAGCACGCGTCCTCCAGCACAGTGCTCTTTATCAAAAAACAACCGCCTGGTTGTGATGCCTTCTCCCTTCCTTCCTCTACGCCCCTGAAACCAGCACCAGCACATGGGCTTTGCTGGTGCCTTTAGGGTTAGCACCGAACTGGTCGGAGTGGTGCAAGGGGCCCGTATAATGGGACCGCGCTGCGTAGACCCCGCGTAAGGAGCTCGCCTCAAATAACCCAGCTTGAATGTCAGAGCCCATGCTGTATTGTGTTTCACATTCTGGCTGTGGGAGCGCTTCCTCAGCAGGAGTCATGGTAACAAATCCCTTGCTCTCACAGGAGGGCCCCATAAAATGAATGGTTCTGGATCTCACGCTCCTGAGGAGGTCTCAGTTACTCCAGCAGTTGCTGCTCATACGGGGAGCAACCACAGGAGGCAGAGGGAGAGAGGGGTGGTTTGGCAGGCTTTGCTGTATCACTGCCCTTGTTCTAGAGCAGGAAGGAGCACCAGGATCCTGCCCTTCTCTCCAATCTATACTTTTGCATAGACGTTACATTAAGAAGAAACCACAAAGCAGTAGATAAACCCCAAGGCTGAAACTGAATTGAATGCATCCACTTGAAATCCTGCACAACCGCCAGTAATGGGAGGCTTCTGATTCCTCCTGGCTCAGACTTCCCTGTGAGTAGGCCTGATGTCAGTACGTTTACGGGGTGGCAAAAAATAAGACAATTTTCCCAGTGCTGGGGAAAAAACCCTTCACTCCCTCTTGGAGTAGCTAGTGTCATCCCCTCCACCAAGTCCTACAGCTTGGTAGCCAGTGCAGCTGCCTCTCCATCCATGTCAGAAACTCAAACTCCCCCACTTCTCCCTGTGAGAGGGAGGTTGTTCCCTGAACTATCTCCCGTCTGTTGTTATCATGCTTTCCTTGTCAGCCAGTGAACTGTGAAGTGGCAGCTGAGAGAAAAATGAACTCTGACCTCATTTTTTCCCCCTACAATTAGCCAGAACTGTGCCTTTTTTTTTTTTTTTTTCCCCCTTCCCACTTTTAAATGATTAATAAGACAATTTGGTCCTTAGCTTCTGCAGTGAGGCGAGTGTGCTGACAAAGCACTATGATGCCTCTTCCAGGTCACCCGGCAGCAGGCCATGTCTTTATGAAAACATAAAAACTGGAGGGACTTATTTGAGGAATTTGGAGACTGAGACACAGGAATTTTGCCCTTCAGACCCTGGCAACTCCGTGTCTGCAGTGGTCTCTGAGCCTCAGTGACTGCCATGGAATGGAGTATCTGCTTAACAGCAACCTGCAAGCTCTGAAAAACAGATTTGTTTTCTTCTTTTGTTATGCTTGTTGTGGGTTTTTTTTAATATATGCAGCTGTGTGTTTTATGTGGTGATGGCCTGAGGGTGTGCAGCAAGCTGGATCCAGTGGCAAAACACAGATCTGTAAACATGCTCGACAGCAATGCACAGGGGGATCCTCACTCCCATTCACCCTCCACCTGAGCATCCCTCTTCAGTGTGTGCTCATCCCTCTCCTGAGTTTCCTAAGCTCCTGTTACAGTGACGAGGGGGAAATTAAGGCCAGGTGGGGTCTCTTCTCTTAGATCATCCCCTCTATGACTGTGTCTGCATCATGCCACCTGACGCATTTGGAGACAGAAGCCCCTGTGTGCTCCCAGGCTTTGCCAGAGTAGGAAGGAATCACACCATGGGGATGGTCCTGCAGTGACCAGCTAGAGGAGGGCAGACAGGGAAATGACCTTCCTTGGGATGGCTGTAAATGGGCAAAGCACCAGAGAGCAGCACTGTTGGGAACAATCCTGCATTGGCTTCTGCCTTATTGCTTGACAGCACTCTTGGCTGTCTCCCTAACAGCAGGTAGTGCCCTCAGGTCCTGTCAGTTAGAAATCATCAGTTCAGGAGCTCTTTGTCACACTGTGCCCAGCAGATCCAGCTGTATCACTGGGGCCTGAGGAAGCAAGTGCCAGGCCGATGCATTTAAGACATATTAAAAGCAGATGAGCACACAAGTGGAAGTTGCCAAGCTGCAGGCTGCTGCCAGAAGGGCAGCAGGATTTTGGCTTTTTTGAAAACATCCTTGGCATGTTAGAGAAACAATCTGCTCATACCTATTGTTGTGGAGTAGCCTGTAGAGTAAATGATGTAATATTGTGATGTCCTTGTGTGCCAGCTGTGGGTCACCCGGCAGGAGGAGGAGAGCATGTTTTTGGCTGATGGACAGCACTGGCACTGCCTTGGGGGACTCACTGAGAGAAGGAGAAGCCAGCAGGCAAGTATGGAGTTTCCTCCAGAGCCATGAATAATGGCAAACCTTTTATTCTACATCTTGATACCATCCACATGGTTAAATTAATTTCAAGGCTGCAGAACTTGCCTCAAAGAGGTATATTCTGGGATCAAGGCTCTCATGGTTTCACCCAAAGACGATCCACCCTGTAGGCTTTTGGTGGCCTTGGTTTCATCCATTCTATCCTTGACCTCTAGGTGGGGAGGTGGTGTCAGCCCTCTCAGCTTCTTTTAGCCTTTCTGCCCTTTACACTTGACCAGCTCTAAGGCAGAGTCTCCCTGCCCTTTCCAGGAGGCCTCCCTGGCTCTTTCAATCTTTCTCAGAAGTGCTGTTATCTGTCCAGATGTTCATGAGGAGGAGGACTTCCAAGAGGAGCCTTCTTCATTACCTCCAACAAACTCTCCCCTTTCTGTGGCAGATGCTTTCCACTCCTCCCACTGCTCAGCTGGGGTAGGGAGAAGAAAATGTTAACATTCACAGGGCTGGTAGATATGGCTTTGGTGTGGCCACAGAAAATGAAAGAAACAGCAGTTGCTGCCCCTGGACAAGAGCTCTGAAGTGCCAGAGATGTCCCGCTAATTCATGTATGCCACTTAATAATTAAAACCTCCCATACAATTGTTTAGCAAATGCTGGGTTTTAGACATTGTTATGAATTTTTTACTGTAGTACCTCCCAGGAGCAAGTCGGGTCGGGCTCCCATCATGCTATGCAGCCTGCAAGCAGCCAGGGAGGCTGAATTCCTTTCTCTAGGAGTTGACAGTCCAAATAAACAAGACAGACAAAGGAGAGGAGGGGAAACAGAAGCTTAGGGGAGGTGAAGTGAGTTGTCCAAGGTCACACAGCAGGTCAGTGCCAAAGCTGGGAACAGAACCCATGCTGCCAGCTCTTGCTCTCATGCCCTATCTCCCTAGGGAAGACAGGGCCAAAATAATTTATGAGACAAAGATCTTCTATTACATTTCTCCTGGCACCATGAAGTTCTTCAGCTTGTGCAAATAAAGTACAGCTAGATAAAGAGGCAGCTGGGCACTAGTTATATTTTGGTTTGCTAGGTCTTTGTTTCTTCACATTAGCAATGTTAGAAACGTTCTTTACCAACTTGAACCCATCATCTGAACAGAAGTATCTGGACAGAAGGATTTTCAGGGTACTGATCTGCAGATCTGGATGGTGAGTTTTGAGGTTGGGTGGTATCTGCTGGAAGAAAGGTGCTGGCCTTCAGCCCCTAAGCCAGCATGGCTTGGAGGTGAGATCCCCTCCTGCAGCACACTGGCACCAAGACTACAGAGGAGGTGCTGAACAGCAACTCAGACAGCTGCAAGGATAGAGAGGTTAGAAAGAGCAGTGAGTTGAGATGAAGTAAGGAAACAACCATGCTCCATCATTATTTTCCTCTGGAGGGAGATAAAGAAGCTGATGAGGCCCCAACAAGAGCAACCAGGCCATCGACCATTTTTGGTCTGATTTCAGAGTGTGGTGGAGGTGGTGTGTCTGCTACTCTAGGGGAGGTGATAATCTTGGGACTCACTCTGTTTTCCCTGAGGGGAAGGAAAAGCCAGCAAGGAAACAAAGCAGTATCCTTTGTGACTCACCTGCTCTTTGCCTGGGGCAGAGCTGTTGAATGTAGTGCTCTCTCAATAGGAGTGGAGGCATCCCTGCTTTCACTTTGCAGTTGATTAAATCATTTTTCATTAACAGATGTTAAACACAAGAACTTCCACTTCCCTCTTCCCCACAATTAATTTTCTTGCAGCACAAAGTGGGCCTGATCCCAGTGGGAGGGCTAGGCAGGCTCAAGTCTGAGGCTGCTCAAGCCATCCTGGCTGGCTGAAGTGTCACCAGCTTATGTCAATTAGCTGCAAAAGTTTCACTATCTCCTACATAATGTTTTGTTGCTCAGCTGCTTGACAGCTCTAAGAACATGTGCCACCCATGCCCTGGGTGGCCCTGATACCTTTAGACCTCACTCAGCCCATTGGAGGCTCAAGTGATTCTCAGGAAAAGATAAGGACTACAGCAACATTTGCAGGTGCATATGGTAGTAAATGAAGATTGGAATACGAAAGACAGCCCAAAAGACCTCACTTAGGCAATATGAGATGTTTTTGTGTGGAAGAGCACTCACATCAGCCTGTCTTACCAGTGTACTACCCTGTGAACCAGACTGAATAAAAAATAAGCATAAAGCTAATTAAGTAGCATGGCAACTTAGCAATGGACTCCCAGGAAGTCTCAATGTTGTCGCTGAGGTCAGGTTATCAAGTGCCACATATCTGAGAGGCTGCCACATCTGTCCAAGATCACCTCACCTCTGGTAAAACATGGAATCATAGAAAGGGTGGGTTGGAAGGGCCCTTAAAGGTCACCTTGTTCCAACCCTACCTGCCATGGGCAGGGATGCCTCCCACTAGACCAGGTTGCTCAAAGCCTCAACCAACCTGGCCTGGAACACTTCCAGGGAGGGGGCATCCACAGCTTCTTTGGACAACCTGTGCTGGTGTCTCAACACCCTCATAGTGAAGAATTTCTTCCTAATTTCTAACCTAAATCTACACTTGTCCTGTCGCTACAAGACCTCGCAAAAAGTCCCTCCCCAACTTTTCTGTAGGCCCCTTCAGGTACTGGCAGGCTGCCATAAGGCCTTCTCCAGGCTGAACAATACCAGCTCTCTCAGCTTTTCTTCATAAGAGAAGTGCTTCACCCCTCTGATCATCTTTGTGGCCCACCTATGGACTCACAGCAACAGTTCCATGTCTTTCTTGTGTTGGGAGCCCCAGAACTGGACACAGCACTCCAGATGGGGTCTCACAAGAGCGAAGCAGAGCAGCAGAATCACTTCCCTTGACCTGCTGGTCATGCTTCTTTTAATGCAGCCCAGGACACAGTTGGCTTTCTGGTCTGCAAGTGCATATTGCCAGGTCATGTTGAGCTTCTCATCAAGCAACACCCCAAAGTTCTTTTCCTCAGGACTGTGCTCAGTTCATTCTCTGCCCAACCTGTATTTGTGCTTGGGATTGCCCTGACCCAGGTACAGGACCTTATACTTGATCTTATTGACTTCTTTAAGTTGACATGGGTCCACCTCTCAAGCCTGTTGATGCCTTCCTTCCCTCCAGTGTGCTGACCACACAACACAGCTTGATGTCATCATCAGACCGGCTGAGGGTGCACTCAATTCCACTGTCCGTGCTGCTGACAAAGATGTTGAATAGCGTCAGCCCTAGTACCAACCCCTGAGGAATGCCACTCAACTCTGTTCTCCATTTGGACATTGAGCCATTGGCCAGGACCCTTTTAGTGTGTCCATCCAGCTAATTCCTTATCCACCGAGTGGTCCATCCATTGATTCCATGTCTTTCCAATTTAGAGACCAGGATGTCATGCGGGACAGTGTTGAACACTTTGAACAAGTCCAGGTAGATTATGTCAGTTTTCCCTCCCTTGTCCACTGACACTCTGGCCCCACAATGAAAGGCCACCAATTTGTCAGGCACGATTTGCCCTTGGTGAAGCCTTGTTGGTTGTCGCCAACCACCTTTGCATTTTCCATGTGCCTTAGCAGACCCTTCGGGAGGACCTGCTCCAAAAGCTCATTGCAAAACCTCTGTCTGCTGCCAAACACAGGCAGTGAAAACTGTCAGGATTTCCTCATTTCGTTCCACTTCAGGTTTTAAAATGGCTGTGCTCATTGGGACAAGCAATGAAAAATGCTAGGCCCAAATCTTCTGTTGGTGTTTCTTTGATGTCAGTGCCACCAAACTCATCAGAGAGTTTATGGACTGATCACCAGTGAATGAGAGCACTCTAAGCTGCTGACCTGGATGTCCTCTCAAACCTTACCCATTTTTTAAATTTTTTTTTTCTTTTGGCCAGGAAATGGCAAGAGTTAACCATAAACAGAAAGATTGGTTTTAGCAGGGTCAGAAATTACTGCAAGACAGCATTCCTCAGGGTATTTCACTGCCTCTACCTCAAGTCAAATCCAAAGAGGGCAGAGGAATGTAAAAGCTGAAAAAAATGTTGACTGAACTTTTCAAGCACAACAGAAGGGTCAAGTGTAGTTTGGTTCTAGTTTGAGGCAAACGCCAGGTACAGGTTTTCATCTTCTGGAGGAAGTTCATGCATACCTGACTCAAACATATCATCATGGTCATTGGGCAGGAGAGACAGTGAGGCAGTGGACTCCGCTCAGTCCTCATTGACCATCTCACTGCAACAGGAAAAACATGTGGTTTAGAAAATCTATCAATCTCAGCAGTTTCAGTTCAGTAAAGGGCTGGGATATCAGCAGCCAAGCAGGCGCACGAGTTACCTGCCCACAGCACCATGACCGGGCAAAGCCCCCATGACTCCAGCCATGCCATGCAGGAGTGCCTGTGGGGTACAAAGCCCCACAAGGGCATGAGGTTGGCACAGCTTCATCCCCCCATGCGAGAAGTAGGCCAAAGGGCTGCTGTGAAATTTGGGGTGCACTAAAAGGACTTCATGGTCACCCAGCTGCCATGCTGACAAATCCTCGACTCAGTCCTCTATGCTGCTACCAGATTTTTGTGTGACTTGGGACAAGTCAGTCAAGACCTAATTTTTTAAGAAGCACTCAGGAGACCCTGGAGATAAATAAGCAGAAAACTGAGGCTCTGATATACTGTAGAGATGAAGGAAGGAAGTACAATGGAAGGAAGTTATACCCAAATACCTGATTGCTCATTTCAAGACAAGGCTAAGGGTTCCACTCATTCAGGCACTTGTGAATTTACAGAAATATCCCTTGACAAGAAAGCAAATGCCACTTACAGGTAAACTGAGAGGCTGTCTAAATGGGTGCCTTCAGGAATACAAGCAGGTCTTTAGGATTGTTTTTTCCTCCATTTTTTACTCCCTCTCCCACTTGAAAGCATTTGAATTGGCCAGAGACAGCAAGCAATGACAGGGACTTCATTTGAGTATTAGTAAGCGTAGACAACGACTAGGGAGGTAGCTGAGTCCTCTGGTTATGCCTAACCAGCTGCCTTCTCATCTCTGTGTCATTGACTATTGGTTTATTTTTTTGGTCCTGGCTAAAGTCTTTTCAGGAGCTAACGAGTCAGAGGAGAGTCATCTTTCCCATGGGTATGTTTTAAGCCTATGGTTCTTGCAGCTTTTCTTGACTACCACATGCAGAAGTAGTGTCATGACTGGATTTGTAAATGCTGGCTCTCTGCTGAAGGGCTGCACAGCTTGGAGCAACCCTGGCTCTTCTTTTATCAGGACATCAAGGAAGAGCTTGCCTTAGATCTAGGCCAAACCAGCTGGTGTTTGGGAAAAGGCAATGTCTGACTCAAAGCAACATGAGTGTTGGGTGTAATCAGAAAGAGAGAGACATTTCAGGGCAACTGTAACGTACATCCAGCTGCCATGAGTGAACTCAGCTAATGTGTCTGAGTTAATAGGTGCTGCACAATAACAGGGGCAGAGAGAGCATCGGATTCATTGATCTCAAAAATGAAGAATTTTTTTAAAGCCACAATATCTGAACACTTGTTGAAAAGCAGGGATATGGGTTGGAGGGAGAAGCTGTGCAGCTCTTCTGGGGTTGACACTAGAAAATAGCATTTTAGGGAGGGCTTAGAGTTAGCAGTCAGAGAAGTGACTTTAACCAGTTTGGGTCTACTGCCTTTGTGCCTCTTGAGTAATACGCAAGCAGCTTTGAACACTTACAAAAACAAGTTTTCACTAAAGTCAGCACTCCCAAATTTGTGCAAAGCTAAAAGAGGGAACTGCAGGCCAGTTTTTGCTTCTCCCATCAGCAAGGCCACTAGCCGAATCCTGATCTCAGCATGTTTTTGGTAGGTGGCAGTTTAAAAGCAGGAAGGACAAGCGCAGGGATATGAAAGCACCAAAAGCCACCTGAATCCTCCTCTCAGATGTGAATTGAAACCCATAATCAACTGTTGCAGAAATTCCAGCAACATTCAGAGCTCTAACACGGTCCATATATTCTGGAAACTTTTAAATAAACATCCTGATTTCTGAATTGCATAGAAGACTGAAGCAACCTTACTTCTTGCCCAGATACTGTGTGAGATTTGCAGCACTGCCAGATAGGGGAAAAAACCACCTTGACTTAACTTATAAGCAGTGTGCAAACTGGAAAAGGCAGTTTCACTCAAAGGAAATGTATCTGGGCTGTAAAACAGTTTTGCTGAGGTCCTTTTTATTGATTCTGATCTGCCATGAGGGATGCTTCAGGCACTGGCCAAAACAAGTTGCTATGGGAATTGCTTTCCAAACTTTTGAAAACCTTGTTCCCAGCCACAGACCCTTTTCCTGCTGTTGTTGTTGTTGTTGCTAGACATGGTTGTGTACTAATGAAGTGATGGAACTTGGGAAGTTGTGCTTAAAATGCGAAGGGCCTGATAGGAATAATCCAAACTGGGCTCAGACAGAAGAGTGAGCAGGCCATGTGACATCAAAGGACTGGTGGTCTTCCTTTCTCAGGGTCTCATACAAGGTGCTTAAGATCCCTGCAAAACTGGAGAAAGGAACACTCAGAGGATTTACGAATGCAGAAAAAGTCTCATTTTTTTTCTCCTCATCACCCCAAAATACAATTGTATTGTTTAAATACAATTTAAAAAAATACAAAATTGTGATTTAAAAATACAATACTTACCAGCATAGAGACAATCTTCATGCCTTCTGTAAAATCAAGCATTTCCCAAGTGGCATCTGAAAATGTTATATTGTTGTCACACAGGTTTCAGCCTGCTTAGCAGCTGAATATTAAGATGAGGAGAGCTGCAGCTCTGATCCAGTATGTGCATTTATTGCTATGAAGCAAAGCATGAAGGCTTGCTGCCTGGTGAACCAATAGTCTAAGTGGGAAAGTCTGTTTCCCAATCCTGTGAAAAATTTCCAGAATATCAGAATTTTTTTTTCTCTTTCCTGAGTCAGGAAAAATCCAGAACTTGAAAAAATTTGTGAAGCCTGAGTCACAATGAGTATGTCCAGAGAAGATCAATGGAAACAAAACATTTCAGTGTTGATCTTTCCTAACTTTTTTACTCTACATTTACTGTATTCATAATACTATTACTGAACCTAATATATTTTTGGTGCAGGATTCCTTAGAGTTGGAGCCACTGACAAGAGACGGTTTGCATTCACTGATACAAAAACTCAGTGTTTCTCCACAGATAGTTTTGCTTTGGAGTAAGTGGCATTTTAGGGTTAAAAGAATGAAGCTCTTTCAAGGGAAAGCTCCTGATCACATTGAAGAATGAGCTCAAACAAGGGCCCTGTAGCTTGCCTATTGAATTAGCCTGCAAAGGTTTGCTTCAACATACTCCTCTGGGCAGGAGCAGCTCAGACGGGCTGTAGATGGGCTGCTTGCTGTCCCACATCGTCACCCCTGTGATTTACTCAAGATGACCGTGGAGGGACCTCAGGGACCTGGGACCCATTTCTCAGCCAGAGCTGACAGGTTTTGTGTTGCAGAGAGGGCAGCACATGCGAAAAGAAAGGCGTATGCCAGCTCCTTCGCGCGTGGCTCCGTGTGCACCTGGCAGGACTGTGGCTGCTGCTTTGGGATGCACAGGATCTGCCCCTCCAATGTCCGCCGGCCTCCTGACACATCACCCAGGGAGACTTTAATTTGCCTCCTCCACTAGCTGCATTTTGGGCAAGGGAGAAGGACCTGGGGAATGCACTGAAATACCTCTGCCCCCAAACCAGAGTGTTCGCTGCTGCTGTTTGGTCCTATCTGATAAAGCAAAACACAAACAGCGAAACTTGTGCCGCTCGCTTCCTCCCTCTGACGGGAGAATGAGCTCAGCAAGTCCTGCTGTCTCAGCCAAATCCCGCAGGGGTAATTTAATCACTTCCCTGCCCTGCCTGCCTCAGTTACCCCACTTGGACCTGTTATGTCTCTGTGCTTCCTGTTGTGGCATCCTTGGCATTCCCCACCGCACTCCCAGCCGCATTGCTCCTCCACCGACGTCACTGCCCAGGGCCCCGCGCACGGGCAAGCTGGCTGGGGACAGGGGATCCACTGCTGGGGGAGATGGGTAAAGGCTCATTCAGATCTGTTCAGCTGAGGACATGGCAGATTTGGGGGTGTGTGCATGATTGATTTTTGCCTTGACACCATAATGAGAGAAGGAGGCCAGGGGGCATTTTGCGTTTAGGATTGATTTTAGGGAATTGATGGGACTTGCCAGGTGGGTGATTCTCTCCTCAGGAAGTTTGCTCTGGGAAGTTTAGTGAGTGTTTTAGAGTACAAAACTCATGACTGCTGAAAGCCACTGTAAAAACACCTCTTAATGTACAAATTAACAGCAGAATCCCAGGCCTCATCAGCCAGGGTTCTGCATGCAACCCTAAATGATGGGAAAATCTATTTTAAGAATGTTCAGGGAACTTCTCAAGATGTGTTTTTTATTTTGTATGTGTGTGTGTGTGTCTGTGCAGATTGTAATATTTTTGCATTGCCACAGGTACAACTTCTGCTTGGTAATCGGAGTCCAGACACACAAGGCACTGAAAGACAGTTGGTAGGGATCTCTTTGGATAAGTGTACAACATCAGACTCCCTCTGGAAGCATCCACATTCAGCCAATACCAGTGTCTTGCCTTATAGGTGGAAATATATTAAACAGAAAAGGCTTGATTTTCCTG
>NW_009954303.1:1013205-1026707 GCF_000747805.2 Chaetura pelagica
AATTTTATTGTTATTATTCTGGCAGTTCATGAGAGACAGGGAACTACTAGAAAGAGTCCAGTGGAGGGCAACAAAGATGATTGAGAGACTGGAGCATCTCTCTTATCAGAAAGGGCTGAGGTAGCTGGGACTGTTCAGTCTGGAGAAGAGAAGGCTGAGGGGAGACCTTATTAATGCCTGTATGTATCTAAAGGGTGGGTGCAAGAAGGATGGAGCCAGACTCTTCAGTAGTTCCCAGTGACAGGATCAGGGGAAACAGGCACAAGCTGGAACATAGGAAGGAAATAAGAGGAAAAAAATCTTTATGGTGGGGGTGACAGAGCACTGGAACAGGTTGCTCAGGGAGGCTGTGGAGTCCCCTTTCCTGGAGATATTCAAGACCTGCATGGATGCAGTCCTGAGTAATGTGCTTCAGATGGTGCCAATTCTGACAATTATGTGATTCCATGATACTAACTTGAAAACTGTCAATTTTTTTTCCATTAGAATTTCCAAACATCTTCAAATCTGTTCACAAAAGCTTCATCAATGGCTGGCTTTTTGCTTGTGTGGTTGCATCTGGTCCTGGGGTTGCATTCTGCAGGCAGAGCTGAGTTGGTGGGCAGGCTGTCTTCTCATCCTGTCCCCATAGAGGACTCTTGTCCTGTCTGCATGGATGCTGGGAGCAGTAGCATTATTGTCTTAGCCTGGAAAGATGCAGAAGCAATGCTCCTTGGGCTGTCTTCCATCACAGCAAACATACTAAATGGATTTTAAAAAGGGAGAAACAGTTAAATAGAATGTATAGAGGTGGGGTCAGCCCTATCTAAATGGACATCACTGGAGGTAGCCAGGGTCAAGCACATGAAGTTGACAAAAAATATTGGGCGGCAAGAGAGAACACCCCACTGTTTGGCTCCTCTTCCCCCCTTACTGCTGGTACAGTTCCCATAACGGACTTCAGACTCATGTGTGTGTTCTGGGCATCAAGCTCAGAGCCCAGAATTCAAAAGAAGAGGAAAATTATTTAGTGGCACAGCTTAGCTGGAATCCTCATTGCAGACACTCTGCTTTCAAACACCTCTGTACCAACACCATGGTTGGTGCCATACCCTTGTCAGTGCAACTGAGCCACGGAGCGATACGCAGCTTCGCCATCGGCTTCCTCCATCTCTCTGCTGCTCCCTTCCTGGCTAGTGCTTCTTACTGCTGGCACAGCCACTCCTCATGAGGACAGCAATTCATTATTGCTTGTGTGGCAGAGCAGGGACTCAGCCCCACTGTGCACACTGGGAACAGCAAGATCTCAGCCCTGCTCCTGGCCACTCAGAGTACCTGGGAGGCCTGGAAGGGGGAGGGCAGGGAGTTGGGAAAGAAGCAAGCTAGAGGTAGGCAGAATAACCTGCTCCCAAAACCACTGTGAGATACCCCGCCTCAGGAATGTGCCAACTTTGGCTTTCCTAAAGCTCTGAAGTGCAGGAGGGGAATGGCTTATGGCAATGCTGCCTGAGCAAAGCCCTACCATGTGGTAAGGAGCTGGCACAGGGGAGAGAATGTTTGGGAGGGCTGAAGGACCTGGGGGAAGCACTGCCTTGGCTTCTGACTAGTCATCAGGGCTTAAGAGATGCAGGAGGCATTGCTGGGAACTTCATACCTTGAAAGAGTCCTGGTGTCTGAGCTGAGTATCAGCAAGCAAGAAACTGAACTAAAAGCTGAGCCAGAAAAGGAAGAGATGAGTCCATCTGTCCAGCCCATCTACTTCTTCCAAATAAGCTGGCTTTTGGGCACCTGTGGAATTCACCAAAACCTCCTGGGAACTGGCCACCCCAGGCAGCTCCAGCATTTCTGTCCCTAGCTCCAGGCACACCAGCTCTGTTTTCACTGCATCAACTTCTCAGCACATACTCAGTTACAGAGTTGATTGTCCTTGGATGGGGATGCTGGTGTGGATTTACCAAACACCACAGTACATGTCTCTTGCATGTTCAAGCTAGGCTCTCTCAGGCTTCACGTCATTTGTTGTTCCAGACCACGATAATTTTGGCAGTTTCTTGCTAGCAACACACCCTCAGTCTCTGACCTCAAGCAGCTAGCTCATTTGGGAATGGCAAAGACTTTTCATTACTAAAGTCCCTCTTGTACCAAAGGGAAAGGACCACTTTCTCCAGGAAGCACCAGGCTTGGCAGCATGATCTCTGAGGCAGTATCTCCACAAAAGCAAACATGAAGGCCTCCTCTAGTCCCATTACTCAGAGCAGAGATGGTGGGATGGGTCTCTCACAAGCCCTTGAGGAAGCATCCTTGCTATGACCTTTGAACCTGGTTGGATTTTCAGCTGAGGAAATAACCACAGGGGTGTGGAGGGGGAAACAGAGAGCAGAAACGGGAGCAGCCAGCATGGACAAAGCTTAATTTCTGCAATGGTGGCAGGTTTGCAAGTGCAGAAGGGAATGAAGATGCCAGGGTGCTGCATGGCTCCCCAGGGTGGAGGTCAGAAGCTGTTGAAGGGCTCAGCAGAAGCACAGCTATTGCTGAGGAGTTCAAACTAGACCCACCAGTGTGATGAGGTCTGGACCATCCTCCTTTCTCATCTCCTCAACCTGCAAACTCCCATCAACCAGCTGGAACTGGGGACTTATGCAGATGGAGGAGGCTGTAAGAACTGTGTGGACTCCCCTGACCTGGGCTCCAGCAACCCTGTCTTTCCTCATGTTGCAAACTCTGGAAGAGAAAACACTTAGTCCCACATTTGTATTATGCAAGTATCACTGGCATGGTCAGTGTGGAGTTTTGGGGAAGGGGAGGGAGGCATAGGTACAGCTTGGTCTGAGATTTTTTTGATGTGCTCAGTTATTGTGAATCTTGCAAGATGCATACAACGGCCAAATCGGCTTCACTACAGAAGCCTTTGAAAATAATGGGCAGTTAGTAGATGATACCAACTCTGTACTACACATAAAAATACACTGACTATCTATGGCATGAACGGAAGCATCAGGACACCAAGAAGGCAAGGTCAATCCCTCATGGGTTAGAGAATTGAGATGTGTGTTGCATACCCCTCATTTCAAGTTGCCAAGTGCAAGAAACAAGAGAATGGATGTAAAGAGGTTGTTCAGCTTTAGGACTGGACCTGAAGCCAGACAAAGCCAAGCTGAAGATGCGTAAACAGCTACAAAAGAGCTAATCAGGAAACCTGAAATTTATGTGACTCATGCTGGGTATCAAACTGAGTGGTTACATTTTGCTGATAATCTCTTGGCACCTCATGTGCCCCCCGTTATGAAATTGGGATGATAGTTTGCTTTTATCTCACAGGTAAGCCACAAAGATATATTAAAGTCTGGCTAATATTTGCAAAGGATGCAGACATTAGGGTGAGACATCACAGAAACACCCTGAAAATAAAGCCTAAGTTAAGACAATATTTTCTAAGTGGGCGACATTGATCTTGTGACAATGTTTAGCTACAATGACTTTTATCTCTGCCATGCCAGTCAATCCACCTAATCATTGCATTTGATGGATGCTGGAGCAGCACGGCTGCAATTGCTCATTGTCAGGCAGATACAGAGGTCACAGGCTTCCCTAAGCTTTGGATCAAAATCTAAAACAGCCCCTGTGATGTCTGTCAGGTTTAAAAGAATAATAAATTTACTCATTTACCTTTGGTGTTGGGTAGTAGCTGGTGCCACTTTTATCTGTTTCTCCTGAGAAAATAAACCCAGCACTACCATTCCCATCATGGAACAGTGATGCTGCAACATGTTGTTAATCTTCATAACGTGAGGCGAAGAGCTGGGGGGAGGTGAAGAGGGCACAGATTTGTGGAATGACTTATAGGCTCTGTCATACCTTCTGTGGCAGACTAGAGACAGCTTTGTGGAAGTGGCCAGGTGGCCCTGAGCTTTGTGAGGAGTGGTGATGCTGGTAAACTAGATCCTGGGTGCTTGTTGAAGCCTGCCACAGCAGTGGCTTAGTAGTGAGGACCCTACTATTGCAGCGACCAAGTCAAAAGGATCTTCATACTGTGGCTCATCCTCAATCCATTAAAAATTAGTGTGCAGTCTTCAGCATTAACTAGCTCAAATAGTTCAAGAAAGGTGCAAGAAGTAGGCAGAGATTTACCAGCTCTAATCTTAGCTGTTTATACCAAAAAATTAAAAAAAAAAAAAAAGCTCTTTCCCAACTTTTGATAATATTTGCTATCACAAAGTTGTTGACATCACTGTTTCCTACACACACCCGCATTCCCTCCTGAATCTAGCTGCATTCAGATCAGAGATGGCCAGAAAGGGGTGAGAATTAAGCCATAGGAAGAGCAGATGGGACAGGGAAGGTGGGAGGCTGAGGCCAACAAGAAGGTATGAGCACAGCAGAGATGGAGGGAGCAGTATGGGCTTTATTCTCCGGCTGCAGGAACACCAACATCAAAATCTCTGCTTGTATCTGGATTTGTTGACACAAAAATCTACTGCCTGAACGTGGTGGGTTGGAAGCAGTTTACCTGGTACATTCCCAGTGCTGTCTCAGGAACATAACTCCATGGGCTAGAGCAGTTGTAGTATATCTGCCTGTCTCTTATCTAATGTGTAACCTCCTGGACTGAAGACATAATGTACTGTCTATCCTTTCTGTGATAAAAATAAAGCACATAAAAACACACACACACACACAACATCCAAGGCCAAAAATTCCCTTAGGGGAACATACTGTGACTAGATAAAAAGGTACTAGCGGTCACGTAGTTACCTCTTCTCTTCCTAACTGGGACACTCAGGGAAAGGGTGGAATCAGGGGTGTTGGGGGGACACCGGAAGACCGAGGAGAGAGTGAGGTGTCATGGGAGGGATGGCAAAGGCAAAAAAGTGCTGTGGAGAGTGAAAAAAGAAGGCAAAAGTAGACTGGACTTATTCAAGGCTTTTATGGCCCCTCCAATCTTCATAAAGCCTGAACTCTTTGGGATTGTGGGCAGCAAACTCTGGTAACACTGCCCTGAGGTCTGTGGGGCTCAGAGTATCAAGTCCTACACAAAACAAAAAACAGCTCCCGAAGGGTTGGTGTGTCTTCCTGGTGCTCTACCCACTGCACCCCCTGAAGGTCAGCCTTCCTGGTGGGAGTGAGCTGTTCTCATCTGGGGGATGATTTTTCAGTCTCTCCTTTGCCACTTATTCCCTTCAGTGGTTTGGGGTAAATGTCCTCATTACCCTTTTGCAACAACCTCTGCTGAATGTCTGGTGTGACTTGCATCACCCCCTGGGCACACAAGGAGGCTCTGCCACCAGGTCCTGCAAGCTGACATGTCAGAGGTTGGCAGAACTCAGGAAATGCTGAAGGACAAAGAGCTTTGAAGGAAAGGTGGTAGTGAAAGAGAAGGGAAACCAGAGGCTTGGCACCTCTACAACTGAGCCTTGCTGGAGTGCCCAAGCCCAGGTTAGCATCCAGGGTCACCAAATACAAGTGTACTGCTCAGTTTTCCACTCACTCTGGGTTCTCTTTGTATATCCAAGGCAATATAATGGACAATGTAGAATTGCAATCATATTCAATACTTAAAGCTAGTATTTACACAGGACCTTAAAAACAGAGCCACACCAGTGCTTTTTATCAACACCTTCTGCTGGTCCTACCACTTGGCACAGGCAATGACAGTCACTGTGCCATGCTCTTGTACCACCCTGCCTCTAGCAAACCCCTCTAAATTCCTTCCTCCCTCAACTCTTCTTGCCCACGAACACCTTCAGAAAGGGTAATTCTTAGAAGTCCAGCAGCTTGATTAAATTTTTGCTTTATCTCACTTTTGGAAACAAGGTGATAACCCGGGTTGTAGCCTTCCTCCGCACTGTCACTCCCCGTGCAGGGAAGCCAACAGTGCCAGTACCCTGCCAAGAATGCATTTTGCAGGCACACGCCTGGCTCAGCTGGCAGGAGCCTGCCAAGAGTCCAAAAGATCACGAACCACAGGCATAGCTCTTTGGAAACACTTTCACAACTAACTGGCTTAGGCAGTGAGGTAAAACACATGTTTCCCAAAAGAGGGCATCTCATTTTCTCTTTGGTATTTGGGCTTAAGTCTTGAGTCATTTAAAAAATTTAAAATGTGTGGAAAGCCTAAGTACACAGAAGAACTTAAAACTTCTTTTTCTTTTAGTCTCTTTGTAGTATTTTTATGAAAAAGTTAACTCAAATTTTAAGAACTGTGCTAGGATGAAGTAGCAAAACATTTGGTTCTGAAAATGTCAATATTACGTATTTGGACATTTTCTGTGTTCAGTTTTTTTAAACAAACAAAACAAAACACTGAAATTTATACTGGCTTTGCCAAAAATGTCAGTTCCATCAAAATGACATTTTGCAATGAGAACCTGTTTTACGCTTCCCTCTCCCCTTTTGCTGACTGCTTGCATTGAACTCTTCAGAAAAAGTGGCTGTCTGGGTTATACTGAGAACAAACACTTTGTGTGCATGCAGGGATGTTTGCATAGGCAAAACCACCTTGTTGGTGGTGCCTGTTGTTGGTGCCTGCACAGGAACCAGCATGTCAGGAAAATACAGACCCTGCTCAGGAAGCCTTTGACTTGCTTAGGTGGACTGAAGGAGCTTGAGGCCAGCTCAGGAAATAAATTCAAGCATCCTCTGCCTTGGCCATGTGGACCAACCTTCCTGGGAGGGAGATGCAGCCATTTACACCCATGTTGCTGGATCCAGTGCTGGTGCCAGCTGGACCCTGCTGCTGTCCTGTCATAAAGCCACCCTGCCAGTGGACCCTCAGGCAGGGCCAAATCTGTGCTAGCCCTGAGTGCTCTGGCAGGAGGCTGTGAGAAAGGACAACTTGGGGGCAATCATTAACACAGGTCGCACTGCGAACAGCAGTCTTCGCCGTCTTCAGCCCGTTTGAGTCAGTGAAGCGTACTTCCCATGGGAACTCTTAGTCCTGGCTGACTTAAGGCAGGACCAATTAGAGCAGGCAATAAATACACTTAGCATGCTCAGGAAACTACATCTAAAGCTGTTTATACACATTCCTTTGGACCAGTCAGCAACACAAATGTCCTTACAGCTGTTCGTTCCCTCCCTCCTTCCCTCTCTCTTCTGTGCTGCTTCAAAAATAAAGCTCGCTGGCCTCACCTAACCCTTGCTGGGTTTACTCCTATTCATCCCCAAGTCCATCAGGTCTTGCATCCCACTGGCCCCTTGACCTGTGAGCTTCTTGCAGACTCTCAACTGCTGTGTTTCTTCTGGTTTTCCCTGAGGCTTTTAGCACTGCAGTCAGAGCCAAGAGGAAACAGGCTTGCATGTTCCTTATCATTGAGGAGCTGGTACCAAGTCACCTTCATCACCTCAGGCCACTTTCGTCACTGGGTTGTGGCTCTGCGTACACAATGCACTTAATTGGTACTAATGGCATGTTGACAGCCACTGCCAAGAAAGTAATAGCAGTGGGGGACCCCTATCTAACAAGGATGATCTCAAGTGATGGGGCTGTGGTCACAGGAACTGTTTGCAGAGAACGGAGAGCCAAGATTTCATGTTGCAGACCACTGCTCTACTCACAGATATGATGCTTGGTTCGATCTGTGTGTTGCATGATTGGTCACGTCAGCTACATGGCACTTCTCCCATTTTCCATGTGGGGGACTAAGCCTGTTGTAAGAGGACTCCAACTGAACAATGTGGTTATGTAGCATTAATAGGGTTTGATCCTAAAGCAAAAATCTTCCCACTACGTTCCACAGTGGATCAAGACTTTGTTTCAAAAAAGTGAGGGTCTGTAGCTTGGACTCACTTCTCTTCAAAGTCAGGATAAAAGCTGAATGTGATTAAATTCTGTGGGGGAAAATATTTAAATCTTTCTTTTAAAATCTGGTCAAGATTGGTTGAACTTATTTACTTCCTATTTCGTATTACCTAATGCTCCACATTTAAAAAAGTTGTTTCAGGATAGAAAAAATAGCACTTTTCATCCTAAAAATAATTCAAGACTGTCGTGAGCCAATATTGAACAGTTTCCCACAAAGACATTTGGAGTTTTAACAGAACTCCATTCTCCAAAGGAAAACCAGCTCTTCCCACATTTCCCCAACCAGCTCTTTGGCAATTACATGCATGGCACAACAGAAGTGCTGGAGTGAAGCATCAACTGCCCCAAGGTTCACAGTAACCAAAGCCAACTCACGTATCCCCCTCCCAGAGCAAGTTACAGGGACATGGACACATGAGCCTGGAAGAAGATGTAGGAATCTGAAGACCTGCTAGTCAGATCTATTTCTGGCATATTCAGTTGTCATTATCTGGCTTATGGTCCTGGTGCTCTCTTCTCCTTGGTGCAGTGGGATGGCTGGGGGGTGTGCAGCATCATGCCCTCCTCAGTCTGTGTTCTGCCAACTACCTCCCTCTACCACTGATAAGCCCTGAAGTCACCAGCCAGCAAAGAGAGAAGATGGTGATCAGGCACAAAGAGACATGATATGACTAGTGAGATGTGCCCCTCTCCCTTGCCATATTACTACTTCAGCTGGTATATTGCACCCCCTTGTTTCCCCTTGCAGAAGCAGCTTGTATGAGGCTGGCATAAAGCAGGCATGGAGCAGTACCAGGGCATATCCTTCTTCCTCTCCTACTGGCTTTGTAATGATCAGTGTCTTGGAGTCAACTTCAGAGGTACTGGAGACTAGAAGACAGCTGACGGATATACCCTCTAGGGACAACGAGGAGCCCTGTGGCCAACAATCCACACAGCACATATAGCTGGGGAGCAGCAGGGATTTTGTTCATAGATTTTTGTACCTCCAAAGTGGAGCAGGCAAGAGGGAGATTAATCTTCCACAGCCAATAGTTTTGAGCAAGGCTCTCTGATTTCCAAAGTTTTCTTCAACCACTGCAGCTGCTCCCTGAGTGAATGTGTTGTTAAATGTGGCCAATATCTGCCAACCAAGCTGGAGACCAGCTCAGAAGCCACTAGGTGCTGAGCCCACAGGTCCAAGTTTCTGAAAAGAGCCCTCTGCCAAGCTCAAGAAGGTTAAGCCAGAGCATCTGGCTAAAACACACACACACACATGCACACACACACACAGAGGCAGTTCTCAGAACTGGGCTAGGAAAATATTTGCTCAGAATATTTTAAAGCTTTATTCCAGTGATCCCAGTGGCTTTGTGAGCACGTCTCACTAATGGAGCACTTCCAGGCTTTATCTGATCAACCTTCTCCACCTTCTCTCATGCTTGTACAGCAGAGCAGCACTTAATGAGCTGGATATGATGCAATACCTCATCCTCTGGTCCATAAAGTAGAAAGCCCATGGCCCGAATAAAAAACAAACATGCTCCTATGTGTTTGTTTATTGCTGGAAGGGTAACAGTGGACAAGGATTTGGTAAGAGGGGAAGGCAGAACCAGATAAGCCTGGATGAGCAAGAAAGGACAATGCTGTGGTCAAAATGCAAGGCTAGGCACCTGTGTTAACTGCTTGGCTTTGTCAAAGATTTCTCCGCATCTCAAGAGCAAGTAAAGTGAGACACTCTGTCTTAGGTCTCAAGTGGCAAGGAGCCTTCCCTCTCCATTCACACATTGTCTCACAAACACAAAGGAGCAAAGACTGTTTATGGCTTACATGACCACAGCTAGTCCACACTGGCAGAACAAAATAGCAACTAGATCCAGGTCTTTTCTGAGAAGAATTTAAGCCACACAATTCCATCTGTCCTCCAAATAAATAACACCCTTTCTGAAACAATGCTTGAAGACCTTACAGGTGATCAGCCAGAAAAGTCAATCGAGAAAAGAGGTCCTTTCAGCATGTATCAAGTCAACCAACAATGTAGAACAACTATGTCTTCAGGGGGTGGCAAGAGGTAACCAACATTGTCCAGAAAGGGAGATGGCAATATGTCACGTAAAGCCTTATTGTCATCCTGCAGGAGCACCTCTGTGATAGGAAAACCACTCAGTCATTAGTGCAAGTAAGCAAAGAGCAATCTTGCTGGGAAGCTGGGCATTCAGTGAACTCCATGCACTCCCAGTGATTAGTGCCTTTCCTTGAAAAAAGTAAATTACTTCTCTTTCATTGGAAATCTGAAAAGTGAATGTCCTTCAGTAGCTGAAAACATACCTTTCACTTTCCAGTGGAACCTGTACATTTCTATGGGGTAAGTAAATGAAAACAAACATTTTGTCAGTCATGTCAATATTTTCCAGGGAGAAGGAAGAGAAGAACAGGAAACAATATTCTTGACAAGGTCTACTGATTGTCTGAGCTCTTTAATAAATACATCAGGCCAGAGTGCAGGACTCCAGCCCACATGGCAGAACTGCTGGTCCTTGAAAGGCTGATAGAGATCTTGTTGGCTGTTTCCCCCTGTTGTTGACAGAACATTAGCTAAAGACAGGATACAGGCAACCAGTCCTGCTGAGAATGACTGGATGCCAAACCAATGGCTGGCAAGGTCTCTAAAGGCTTGATGACAGAATGCAAATGCTCACATGGAGACCTGACCAGTAGAGAATTTGCTAGCTGGGGACCTGCAGACCAGCCACATGCCCTAACACTAGTTTGATCTAAAGGAGTGAGGGAAAAAAAAATATAAAGAAAAGAAACAAAAAAAGATCAGCTCTGCAAATATTTCCAAGGTGGCTATAACTTTGCTTCAAAGAGGCAAATCCAACATTAAACATCCAGAGAATAAATTAGCTGCAGGGACTGGCAAAAGGCTGGGAATCTAAATTACAGCAAGGTCAAGAGGAAGGAGGGGGCTGCTCATAGGGAGCCAGAGTGAGAAAATCAGCATGTCTGGTAGGTGCAAAGCAATGCTCTTGGGGCAAACTCAGCCCCCAGCACACCCCTACATGGTGCCTAGATCCTGGCAGAGGGAACAACATGTGCAAAGACAGCTGTGTGGAGGTCCTGTGAGAGGGAAATCCAGCCGTGAGAGGGCAGGGGGGGGAAGAAAAATTAAAAAGGAAAAAAAAAAAAAAAGGCAGGTGAATAAATGAGAAGTAGCTGCATTAAGATGGTGCAGCTCGTGCAGCTGCCTGAGCTGCCAGAAGCTGCTGTCTCCACTGTCTCTGGGGATGCTCTCTTGCTCCAGAGCCAGAGCTGGTCATGAAATCTTTCCTTGGTGTGGCTGCACATCCCTGGAATATCCAGCTCCTGCACAGGCCCCACGTGAAAGCACTGGGGCAACCATGCGTGGTCCTGCTGTAAGGCAGAAGGTGCTTTGGCAGCCCTCTGCTTCCCAGGGCTCCCTGGGACCTAAAAAAACAATGCAAGGCATCCTTCAAGCTCCCTTAAATGTCTGTGGGGAGCAGGCAGGCCTGAACATTGGCTCAGAGGCAGAAGGAGTCCAAACGGATCTCTGAAGAAGAAAATAAGAATAGCAAACAATGAATTTTCCTGTTGATTTGGAGTGACTTGCCAAACAAGCATCCTTTGGATGTGTATTGGGCAGGTTGCAGCCAAAAAACATATTTGCAAGAAAATTTTCATAAAAAGAGTATAGGCCCTGAAAATACATGGAGAGGCACAGCATGGAAGGTCAGCAGAAAACCAGAGCAAGAAGCAGGAAAAAAATAATAATAGAAAAGGTCTTGTTGGAGACAAAAGTAGGTCAAGGACTGATGGTATTTTGAGGGGAGAATGTATGGAGGCACAATGAGCTGGCACTGCAATGCTAAGCCTACTTGGGCTGCAGGGCCACCAGAAGTGACGTGGTCAGGCTCACCTGGAAGCAACACTGCTGTCTTCATGCTGATTGGGAAGCTCTGCTTTGCCAGGGTCCAGTCAGGTATCCTCACGGGAAGGCTTCCCAGCACTGCAGCAGTTTAGTTTGTTCTTAAGTTCAGATGGTCCCAGTCCAATCCCATGACCTTTGCCTTGGTGTAGACTCAAGTTTGTCACAACATAATAGAAGATAAATCTAAACGCTGATCCCAGACCTCCTAAAGATTGAGGAAATACTATGTTCACTTAGTAGTATAGCTAAATAGATTGCCATCTACAATTTAATGCAAAAGAATGCAGGAAGGGAAATACTGGAATGGACAGGAAAAAAAGGGAACAATAATAGATATTCAAGCTGGATGAAATCTGGAGTTCTGCTTAATACAGGAACTTGGACCTGACGGTAGCAAGGAAGGTGCAGGAAACACTGCAGATGACAGTTTCTGAGTGACCTACCACTGGGGAAAGATCTCCTAGGTCTTCAATGTTTTGTGACCCTCCCGCTGCTCCCAAATGCAGGTCTTGGTACAGCGACATCAATGAGGGTGTCACCCAGCATGGATCAACACCAGGAACAGATCCTTCTTCTCAGCTCTTCAGCCCAGCTTTGCACTAGTTATTCTCATCAGGTTGAGAATAATATGTACATTTAAATATATAATAACATATAGGGATATGTATATATTATTTAAATACAGATATATAGATAGATTTAGATCACCATTTTTTTCAGCTGTAGCTCACACTGCCAGCCTCTGCTTACCCTATCCTGCAGGGACCTACTGAAACAGTGGCTGAGGTGATTGCCTTGCTCAAGGGTTTGGAGGAAGAGGGAAGCTGTTGCCCTCCCAGACCCCCTCTGCATACAGAAAGGGGAGCAAGAAAGGAGGCTGAGGTGCTCAGCACCACCAGGATGAAGCCAGTTAGGGTCAGACTCCAGCTCAAAAAGCTTATAAAGAAGCATTTACTAGTTCTCCACAGTGGATTTAAAGCTGGCCATGGATGCAGTGACTAAGGCTGCAATCCTCAAAGGTGTTTAGGCGTTTGATTACCCAGTCAAGCCAAACCTGTGAGGGTCTGGGCTCCAGACAATATGAATAAAAGCTTGAGCAGAAGCTCTGGCTACGTGGCCCTCAGGCCAATCCCCCATCGAACATGGTCCTAACAAACGGTTTAGATGCTCCAGGCAGGTGGATCCTACTTCCCCAAAGCTTCTCTGAACTGCTCAGGTTTCCTACTTGTCAACTGTTTGCTTGTCTCTGCTTTTGCCAGCCTGGTTGTCCCCTCAACCTTATGTTCCTGCAGCAAGGCTAAGGTTTTAAAGCACTAAGAAAGGCAGGGAACCTTTCTGAGAACATGGAAAGATACAGGGAAATATGGAAACTGAGGAAAGACCATCTCAGTTAAGAGACTCAACCAAACTGCTGCTTTAAGGCAGGATGGTAGATACATTTTGGGGATGGGAAGAGTCATTAAAGTACACAGGCAATAGAAACGTTTTAATTAGAGGTGCTTACCAGCCCATCTAGTCAAATATACTATTCGACTAAAGCTGACACATCCCTATGGAATACTTCAACTTCAGCCAGTTTTACCAGGAAGCTTTTCTTGGGGAAAAGGAGAGAGACTGATTGATACTGTTTAGTTGGTGTTTAAGACATAGGACATGCTTCAAATCTCTGTTCTGCCTGATTTGGAATGATCTCAAAAACCTGTGCAAGCAGAAGAATATGAGGCTGGGAGGTGATGGTTTAAAAACACTACATTGGAATTTTTAAAACATGTCAAAACCTTTTTTTTTTTTTTT
>NW_009954303.1:1026996-1035806 GCF_000747805.2 Chaetura pelagica
TTTGAAATAAGGAAAGTGTATTTTTGGGCCCCCCCCGGGGGCCCCCCCCCCCCCCCATCACCACTTCAGCCAAATATTCTTGGCTGGTTCTAATTGTACAACCATATATTTTTATACACACATACACCCAGTGCACACACATGAAGGCTCACTAATCATGGCTCGGACAGGAGGGGAAGTTTTGATGAGACCTTAGCTGCTCCATGACACATAAACAAGTCTGAGAACTGTTTTTTAACCCCTTTTCTTCACCTCTCCCTCCCAGGAAAAGCCCAGCACCAGGAACTGGAGACACTGCAGATGGCAGCCACATGCACTGGCTGCCCAAGAGCCCGTCTCCACATTTCTGCACTTCTCTAGTGCCCTCCTCAGGTATTGCAGAAGTTGACCTTCCTCCAGACATGAGGCTGCATCTGGCCCTGCTGTCCCGTTGCCAGGTGCCCAGCACCCTTTTGGGAAGGTGAGAATTGGTCCTTACCTCATCCAGCAGGAGCTCAGGGTACCGGGGAAGCCACGAGAAAGTGATGTCGTCAATGATGAAATTCATTGTCAAGAGCTTCAGGCTTTCAGGGTGTGTGCATCACCCTGAAAAAGGTTCCCTGCCTTGAATCCTAGGATTGCCAGTGAGAGCCAAGGGCTCTCAGCACCCAATAGGATGAATCCAGCCTCTCTTGGATTCAGCCCTTAGGCTTAAGGGTGCCTGACAGGGCTGGTAGGAGGCATTACCTGAGCCCAAAGCTGCTGCTAAGTTTTCAGTGGGGCTTCCTATGCCACATGCATCGAGACAGTGTCCTGAGGAAGGGGAGTAAGGGAAACCGTTATCTCTGCAAATGAAGAAATGGTTAAAATCAAGAGCAAACAGGCCACCCAGGTCTCCTTTTAGCCCTCCTGCATCAGGAGAGACCTGAGGGCCAACCAAATCTCCCAGTTCTAGGAAACTATAATTTTTAAAAAGCAGACATAGACACATTTCAGGGGGGAAGACCAATCTATTTTCACAAGAATCTGTCCTTGATTAGAGCAGAAACATGTCAATGGAGAAAGAACTGATTATTCAGCAGCAAGTTCAGAAGAACAAATAAAAAAGAAAAAAAATAATAAATAAAAAAAGACAAGACATATTTGTTCAGGGTGTGATAGAGAGACTTCCAAAGCACATGGAGACAATTGGAAATTATGTCTATTGAAGCAGAGGCATTTGCTGCTCAGGGTGATGAATCAAAGGGCAAGTCCAGGGAGGCAGGAGGGTGGGGTGGTCACCCCCGGGTGGCCAGTGACAGACAGGCTTGAGTGTGTGACCTCTCATAAAATCCTTCTAGGGGGCTTTCACATATTGTGTGGAGCGCAAGCTGATTTCCCCACACAGAGGCTGGTAATGAAGATGTCCTTCAGGAGGCAAGGGGAGGAGACAGCATGAAGAAACCAGCCTGTTTGCCAAGCAGATGCTTCTCCCCCACCAAAGGTGGCACAGGAAAGATGTGAAAAGACGGGAAAAACTGCTGTTATCACAATGCCATGTAATAAAAGAAAGGAGTCCATACTCATTTAACCCAAACTACCCAAACACCAGAGGCTTAAGGGAAAGTCAAGGATCTGCACACCTCTGCTTTCTTATTGCAGACCAGACCTGGGCAGTTTCCTCCAGCTGGTTTGCAAGTGCCTTTGGTTAAGAAGCAGTTATCATCTGCCTCAGATTGACCTGGCCAGAGTTTGAACCAGTCTGAACAGAGATTTATTAACCCTCACAGTCAGAGATCAATAAATAGCTTCCGCTCAAGTGGGCAAACTGCCTGGAATGCAAAAACATTAAACGAGTCCACCACCGATCTGCTCATCCCCTGTCCAATGAAAGGATGCTCTAATTCCCCAACAGACAGCAATTTCTAATTTCTATAGCATTTCAAAGCCAACTGCAATATTCACATCTAATTACAGGGCCCTGGATGGCTGCCATGTAGGATATGGCTGCTAACAACGTGATACCTACACTTCTCCAGGGTCATTTGGAGACTATCCATACACATCCTCCTCATCTCCTGTGCTGATTGTATGCTGGTCACTCAGTCTTACCATGTTGTAAAGGGCAAGATAAACCAGTGAAATTTATGTGCAGGAGAAGAAAGAGCAGATGATGTTCTTCAGTGACAAAGCCACACTGCATTTCGTCTCTCCAGTCACCCACTCTGCTAGGGAGAGGGTAGAGATAAGGTTAGAAGTGGGGTGAAAAAATTGCTTAAATCTACACTTTGAGGTTTTTTTGTTTGTTTGTTTGCAATTGAAACTTCAATGGAAGAAAGGGTAAAGGTTTACTAAAAAAAAATCCAGATAAAAGTCAAAACCACAGGGCTGGTGTGCTTGGTCTAGTAGGCAAACTGGATAAATGAAAGGTGAGGAAAAGAAAGATGCTCTAACAAACAAGAAGCTATAAGATCTTCTCCATTAGCCCCAGTAAGCAGTTCCCCACGACTTCAAAAAAGGTGAAATAAAATATTTTAATCAGAATTTAAACTGTATTTTGAGATTTCCTAGCCATGCCTTTAAACAAAAAGGTGAAGCTCCTGGCTCAAGGAGTCCCTGCGTGGCAAACCTCTAGAGGCTGGAGCCCCCAGGAGACCTGCTCATCCTCTGCTTTGAAGCTCCCCTGTGCCTTTTCCATTGGTCATGGACAATTGCTCCATGTGGACCTTCACACCAAGTCATCCATAACTCATTTCCAAATCCTTTCCTACATGTCCCTCTCCACAATAGGATGTACTCCATTTTGGGGACATTTAAGAGCTTGCAGGGGTAGAAACCATCAGGAATAGATCCATTATTCACTCTTTGGAGGCTCTTCTGAGGGGTGTGACAACATAAGAAAACTCTCCCTTGTAATTAGATCACAGCTCTTGACATCCCGTGTTTTAAGACATATTCAAGCCATAACTAAAGCTTGGTAGTGAAAACTTTATCTTTCTCATAAATTTTTTTGAAATTTCAATTTATGTTGCTCTCCACGTCAGAAAGAAAGCTGGAAGGAAATCTCAAAAATGTTCACAGAACACCAGGCAAAAAACAAAAAAAAAACACCCCAAAATTGGTACAGATAAACATAATTTAAAAATATTTGATTTGGACTTATTCCTCTTTGTTTAATCTCTTTTCCAGTAAAAATGAAGATAATTTTTTGAATGAGATATAATTTTAATGTAAAAAAAAATAAAATCAAATAATTAAAACTAAAAAAGGAAAATGGGTTTAGAAGACTTGCAGCATTTTTGTGAGCTGGAAAATCTGTTAAAACCATCCCCTTTCCCACAAACAATGTCAGTTTGAATATAAGTTCTTTTGTTGCAAAAAAATCCCCATGTAAGCTAAATTTTCCAACAAGCTCTAGCAAAGACTTCATGTTTTTGTAATGCTTTTCAAGGTGAGGGATGCACCAAAACAAACTTCTGACCCTGCTCAGCTCCTTAAACTGCTTGGATCTGAGGATGCTGTTCACCCCTAAGAAACTAGTGAACCCAAGAGTGTTGATGGGGAAAAGAGAGAGGGTCTGAACTGAACCTGTGCCAGCAAGGGATGCTCACCTCTTCTGTCCTGCAGCTGACTGGTTCTGCTCCTAAACATGCCCATCAACAAGGGGATGCAGCACAGAGCCAGGAGGCAAAAGTGGCCAGCTGACCCTGAGCAAGCATCAAATTCACCAGGGGCTCAGAGGACAGCAGGGGAGCCAGGAGCTGTGGTACTTGCCCTGAAACTGGCTGTAGTGTACTTTTCCAGCAGATAAATAATGCTGCTTTCTAGCAATTTCCACCAGCTTCCCAGCTTTTTAAAACCTATGTTCAGTTCTCAACAGGACATCTGACACTTCATAAATTCAAAAAAATTGATCCATTTGGGCCATAAGGGTTGAGGAGAAGAAAGTGGTCAGCAGATAGCATGCAAGCCAGCTGCAGTGTTGATTTAAGGGGAGGTTGCCAAATAGCTGCTGAGGGATCGGATAGTGGTGTGGCAGTCATTTCTCCTTCAGCAGAGCTGGCAAAAGGAGACAGAATATATCTAGACTCACACTTGAAGGCTTCCAGGATTCATTGGCCCTGACATCTTCTGCCAGAAATAGAGGGAGACATTCTGGAAACCACATCCCCATTGAAAGGCCATTGGCTCTGTTTATGCCTCTCTTCCTTTCCACTGGCTCCTCTGCCAGAGACCTCTACCTATCTCCTGGCCATTGTTGAGGGTGATATCCACTTGCCTCCTCCAGCACAAACAAAAGTGCCTGGGATCCAAGCAACAATTAGCAGAAGAAATGTTGAGGCCCACTTTACATGGAAGATCAGATTCTGTGATTGTAGCAGCTCCTTTCGGCCATTAAAAACTATCAGGATTTCAGGATCTGACATGTTTCACTTGCACAACTCTTATTTATACTAGAGGGACTTGTAGCCCTATGATGAATGCACAGCATCTACCTAGTAAAGACTTTTAGGGTGAGCGGTGGAGAGCTCAGTCAACTGCCAACCCCACTGGAAGCAGAACTGTGGAAGAGAAAGCATTTAAGAGGGACATTTGGCAAAAGAAGCTGAATTTGCTGGGGTGATTTTGCATGTTGTCTACTCAGTGGAGACCACAATGAAAAGAGGAAAGCTCCCAAGAAGGTCATAAGAACATAAACACCATATTACATAAGAGCAAGTGTCCAAGCAGTGCTACTGGGTCTGACAGTAGCCAGTAGTGGGTATGTAAGGAAGGTTGTAAAGAACATGGACAGATATTTAGCTTCTAGGAAACAGCAGTACAGAGACCAAGCAGAAATGGGAGTTTGTGTCCCTTAGAGATAACAGGACATGTTAGGGAACCTCCTCCTACCCTGAAAATAACAAAAAAGTCACCCAGGGAAATGTGCCCAGTGGCAGTCAGGAAAATGTTATAAATGACTTGGAGCCTGACTCCAGCTAACCAAGAGGCGAGGCATTTCATCTGGCCTGTGCCTCAGCTACCACCATGAGACAGATGTTGCATCACCATGGGACGGAGACAATAAAACCATGCAATGACTGAAAAGTCCTGAGGTGCAAGGGATGAGGACCAGATGGCTCAACTCCGGATGGGTAGGCTGTATGGGTGTCCCCTTTCAGTCACTTTCCCTTCGGCGTTTGGATTTTAGTCCGTGACGTGGAAGCATTGCAAAAACATTATTCATTACACAAATAACTCACAATTGCCATCCATTGTACATTATTTCCTCTCCTTTACTCGCTATTTCTTCTTTTTAAGAAAGATAAAAACCGCTGCCTTCATCCAGGCAGAAGAAGGACACAAGAATTTCAGCATCCAGTCAAAATGAGAGACTCATGTTTGCACTCAAGTTATTATTAATTTGGGTCTGAAAGACACCTGGACAAACTATTTGGCTGAGCGTTGCACAGTGAGTGAATTTAGGAAGTCCCTTAAAGCATGTACATGTTAACTGAGCACGTAAAGCAGAAAGACATCTAATAAATGGGTCCCTTAAACATTTCACTCAGCTATAAAATCAAGCGCGATGAAGTAACACAAGAGCCTAAGCTCCCCCTACCCAGCTCATTTGTTAGTGGGTAACAAGAGTTCTGTGTTCTGCAGGTGGGAAAAGAGGATTTCTCATCCTCCAAGCCCTGACTCGATAAAACCAGGGAACAGGTTACTAGCATATTACACTTGAGCATCTTACACTTAAGCATAATACCCAGGGCTAATGGAGGGAGCACCAAACCCTGCCCAAATTGCTTCCAAGATGAGTAAGTAAAAGAAGCAAAGGGTTGCCAGCTGAGGAGCTGAGACATACACAGAGGTTCAGTACTTTGAGCAAAGTCCAAGGGAGATTTGGGAGTCCTGCACCCAGTCCCTGAACACTACAATGTGAGCACTGAGAACAAATGCCCTGTCAGCTGCCTGGTTCCCTGCAGACATCTATGGAGAACATCTCTGTGGCTGCTGCTGGGTCTGCAGACCTTTCTCTCTGTAGAAAAGCATCATGACTAAATAAATACATTAATTTGCTCTTGAGGGGGAGAAGTTGAGTTATAAACACTTTCCTGACAGATGGGGAAGGATCCCAAGGCCTTTAGAGCCCAACTGTTTTCTGAAACATGACCAATTTTCATCACTGCTAGATCCTTTTCTGGTTTTAGGTGAACTATTTTAAGTACTCCTAAACCAGCATGTCTCAGCATCCCAAAACACGTCCACTCTCCTGAGCAAGCCAATTTTGTGGTGAATGTGCAGGGGAGAAGCAGAGCCAAGACTCCCTGAAAACGAGACAATAGGTACTCTATCTGAAACTACTGCACTTGAGATCTGAACTTGTGCCTTTGTTGAGGATGCTGTGGGCAATCTCAGTGTATTTGGCTCAATACAGATGAATTACAGGAAGTCTGAATAGGTATAGGTATAGATAAGGTCAGACAGCCTACAGAGGTCTTCCTGGCTTTAAAGTCTATGAAGTTATAGGAAGCAGGTATGAAGAAACTTAAGAGAACATACTGTTTCCTGTTCCATCTCTCTTGTTGGAATATGCTCAGACAGACACTGTATTCGTCTGTACTAGATGCTTTCCTGTGCCTTGTTTCTTGAATTTTCCCTGAGTCTGTATAAGCATACATAGCAGCAATTCTGGAAGAGGGTAGAGTTAAGGTTATTTTGAACAGTGTAGCACAAAACTTCATATTTCCTACTTTTCAGAAGTTTAAACATGCATTTATTTTTCATATCCTGCTGCAGATTAATCCTCTATGCATTCTGGAACAATACGAGACACCATTAGGCAACGTTAACTTTGGGCTGAAGTTCTTGGCATAAGATGCTGTATGCTCTAATCTATTTGCAAATAAAAAGCCAATGCTTTGCACACTTCAGTGAAAAGCCAGAGGCAGCCTACCCCAGTAGAAAGGTCACCAGACTAGGACTCAAGGGAATGCTTCGAAGTTCTGCCACTGATTTACTGCTCAGCTTTGGCCAAGTCATCTCTTTTCTTTGTGCCTCTAGTTTTTCTCCCATTCTTTATATTTTCTATTCAGGCTGCAAGTTCTTTAGGGCAAGAGCAGCCCTCTCATTAGATGCTGGTTCTGTGCCTTGCACAGCAGGTGCTTCCCTCCAAGTGGGAGCGCAGCTACTAGATGTTGTTGCAAGAGAAAGAATTCAGAGTTTAAAAGAGTTTAGCTTTCACTCTAGGTTCTTTAGCCTCTCTCACTTGCTTCCTTAGCTTAAAGCTTCTCAAAAGAGGTACCAGCCACCAGCTAAGTTCCCAGTTAAAGGGTTAAAATAACTAACTCCATTAGATAAAAGAGGAGAAAGGTGTAAGAGAAACTCAGATCATATGGCAAACTAGGTACTAGTTAATCAATAGTACTCAAAGGTGAAGGCCATATGGAGAAGCCAGGAATCATTGCACAAGTTAAGCAAAGTTTAGCAAACAGTGAGCCTGATAAAGCAAAGCTTTAACTATTTTCTGTGAAAAGTTCTACCTTTCCTCTAAGCTGGATCTGGAACAAGGACCACATACACCTATCTTCTCTGTGGCTGACTCATGCACTAAAGGGTTTAGTGGAAGCTTTGAGACCAACCTCTGGGCAATATCTCTTTATTGCCCTGACAGTTCATATACTATATGTTACGTATAATTCTCCTATTCACTGGTCTCCCAATCCAAACTTTTTCTGGTAAAAGAGCTTGTGAGCAGTTTACTTTCTGCCCAATGATTTCATTGCAAAGGATTTTTCTCCTCTGTTGAGCTTGCCATGTGCAAGCTCTCCTTCCTCTTTTTTTCCCTACTCTTGTTTCCCGGTTTCTGGAAATAATTTGTGGTTTGGAAATGGAAATGCCCTTGTAGGCTTCAAAGAGCTTAAAGCCTGTCATACCAGATCAGTTCATTGAAATTGGATCCATTTAATCTCCTCTCCACTTTCCAGCCATGACCAATACCTGGTACTTCAGGAGAAAACATAACTTCATAGTGGCAACAGGACACTTCAGCTTTAGACAGAGTCCTTTCCCTGAATGGGTGAGAAGCTGCTAAAGCATCCTTCCCACTTCCACCCTGAACTGATCCAAATTTTCTGGGAGAGTTCCTCAAAGAAGCAACTAAAGGGTAAAGAATCCCCAAAAGATAAAGAGACTTAAGGGGGACAAAGTACATCGACACATATCAAAAGAGGGCTTCTCAAAGCCTAGCACAAGGAACACAGCTCAGCCCCTTCCAGGGCTGGCTTGGCTCGCCTTCCCTGTTCAAAGAAGTTGGCAAGTGAATCGTTATTGTAAGAGACAGAACAGAAGCCATAGGGGAGGTACTGAAATCTGGGGATAATGCACAAAATCCTGGCCTATGGTGTAGAAGAGAGCTAATGTTATGTATCTATCATATGCACTTCTTTTGTTACTGCTGCTAGATTTAAACACACCTAAGCAACTTACTGATGATCATGTCTCATTTTCAGCTAACATTTTCTGGCTCCTTTTAAAATAATGGGAAGGAGGTATAAGCTAGAACAGACATTATCTGCTTTGCTTATTCATGTCAAGGTGATCTTGTGCTTCACAGATACCCTACATACTGCTGCAGGATTTGTTCAATAAAGTACAACTCAGCATTCCAAAGATGTCAGATTTTGCCTTTTGAAAGTCTGCCCTTTTCCTCAAAAATCACCACCACCATTCTCCAGGCCTGGTGAATCCATATACACATACCTCACCTTTCCCCCATGGCCAACCAGTAGTGGCAAAGCCACTGGAGACTTGGCAGAAGACCATCAGGCAGACCACCTGCATTCACTTCATCTGAGACAGCCATGCAT
>NW_009954303.1:1035896-1039404 GCF_000747805.2 Chaetura pelagica
ATTTGCTTCATCTGTGACAGCCATGCTTTCCTGCCTGCAATGGGTGCATGTAACCAAGGGCACCACTCTTGGGTGAGGGAAACTTCAACCCGAGGACATCTGCCAGCGGAGATAGTGGCATGTGTAGTGTTACATTGCCACCTTGTGGAGAGCTCCCACTGGAGATAAAAGAAAGATGGCCGACTGACAAGTTGTGGGCCATTCTGTACCGCAAGAAGATCTCCTGCTGTCGTGTGCCTGTGGCCAGCAAAGTACTTTATCCCTTGCTGTGACTGAATGGGCCACGAGGCACTGCTATTGTTCCTCCTCCAGGTGGTGAAGAATGGGAATCCCATGCAAGGCCTGAAGGTTCTAGGCATGGCAGCATCAACTCATTGCGTTAGTGCCTGGATTTGCAGACTTAGTATTAAATTTGAGTATAGATGCAGCTGATGTGAAACAGGAGTCTGGTCCTAGGTCAGCCTTCAGGGGGTAGGAGTCCATGTTATCACAGTTGCCATTAGCTCTTGCAGTGCTGATATCCACAACAGAAGAAGAGTGTAGCTAACCTCTGGGAAACCAGGCCTCCACAAGCTCGAGGAGAGAATGAAGGAAAATGTATTTCCTTTCATTAAGTGCAGAAGAAGCCTCTGGTGGCAATGCTTTTTATATTAGTGGTGTCCCCAGAGAGGTTCAAATATACAAACCCACAGCATGCTCCTCCTGTTTCTGTGATGGAGTACTGCGTTGACAGACTGGAAGAGAATTGCTAACAAGTGCTACCATGTGGACTCTTACAGTGATGCCATGTATTGATTTCCATCTGGTGATGATGTGCACTTTTGCAACTGCATCGACACTGTTGTCTCTCTTAAGACTCTGCAGCCTGAGTTTTTGGAGTGAAAAGGATTAGCATTGTTCATTATTTATTCAGTACTAGAGGAGGTCTGTGACTTCATGGGCCTTTACAATTACAATGAGAAAAAAAAGGGCAAAAAGAGAACTCACAGGTCCCTGCCCCAAGGTCCTTAGCAAGGGAAATTATATATAACAGAACAAGGCAGGCAAACCCTGAGAAAATGGGATGATGGGTTCCAAGAGCAACAACATAACAAAAGCATGGCACAGGAATAACTCCTTACTGTCTGTTCATCATGTTGGAGAACAGTAATGGCTCAGGAGGAGGTAAAATACATACAGCAGTGATTAGAGGGAGCAAGGTGTCCTCCCAGGTTGTCCACTGCCAAGCCAGACCTCTGAATATCTGGAAGTATATAAACAAATCCTTCAGATTTGGAGAATGTGGTAGATCACACTTACAAGTATCTGAAGAGTGGGCTGAAGTTTTCAAGACTTTGAGAGAGGAACAGTCTTTGATTTCAAGGAAATCTGATACCTCCTCAAAGAAGGGGTCACATTCTTTGAAATGCGAGATATGGACAACTATGGAGATGCTGGCCAACAACAACAGGACATGAATGCCAGCATCTCCTGCTGAGAATAAAGGCAGTAAATTTGAGCTCCAGAGGTTTGTGATGGGACTTTTGCTAAACCCCAGTTGCCAGTAAATTCAACATCTCCTAAAAATAGACCAACAGAGATGTAAAATTGCCATGGTAATCAGGAGAAAGTCAGACTGTTACCTGTCTTTGGACAAAGGTCTATCTTGATAAAGGCAATGATACTAGCAGAGTGTATTTGTCTTTCTCCAAGGCATATAATTTCATGTTTCATGAAATCTTAGTTAAGAACCAAATACTTTGCATTGTGTGGAAGTAGAAGCATGTATTAGACTTAACAACATGTTACAAAGTAGTTATTAATGGGGAAGCATTATAATGAATGGCACCATCATCAATAAGATGCTTTATAAAATTGGTTGTCAGTCCAATAACATTTAACATATTCAGCAATAATTATGGTATTACAAAATCTGTGATAGTGGGATTTGCAGACAGTGTATATATTACTGAGACAGTAAAGAAGATAACAGGTTGGATTGGGGGAAAAAAGAGTTAAGAAAAGAAATGGGGTGGATTGGGGGGGGGGGGTGTGTTTACAAGAATCACCTGCTTAATTTATCACAATTCAATATGCACATTTTACTAAAGGCAAGTGAAACATTATTACACCTGGCAATAAAGGCTGAGATTCAGCCCCACTCATCTCCAGCCCTTAACAGTGCCATCAGTGGCATCCAGCCCTTAACAGTGGCCTAATTGACTTCAGGCTTCTTCTATGGTCAATGAAGAAAATATGTCACCCACAAGGAAGGGAAATCTGGCTGAAGTTTGAAGGGCTGAAGCCAAAGCCCTACAGTCAGGGTAGAAACCTCTTTCTTGCAGAGTTATGGATAAAGAACATTAAAATTAGCTACCTGAGTATGAGATCTCGGTGCAGTGTTTGATGACTAATGCAATACTCAGGTGTATATAAAACAAGGATTATCAAGTAGAAAGACAGAAGCAGTTTTGTCCCTGTGTTGACCACTATTAAAGTAATTAGAAGAAAGGTATTTTCAGTCCTGGCATCCCCAATTCAAGAGGATACAGATGTCTTAGAGTTCAACCTAAAGCCACAAAAATTATCTTGCAAGAGAAAAAAAATCTTGCAATGTTGATGAGTATAAGCCTTTAATCTACTGAGATTAGTCAAAACGTGACTTGATCTTTTTATATCTAAGTACTTCTGCATGGAAAAGTTGCCTTACAGAGCTTCCAAATCTTTCAGCCAGAGACACAAAAACACTTAGAAGAATTCAGGCTGATGTTAGACCATGCAAATGAGAAGTAAGATATGAGTTCCTTGATGTTTGAGTAGTTTAATATTAAAGATGCAATGAAATCACAGACCATTGGGAGTTTGTCAGATTCAAACAGACATTTTACCACTTTGACACATACAATTACATGGGAGTACTTAGGTTTAACAGCATGTGCTTGGAGGATTATGCAGAGCAGCAGATGCATGGTAACCCATAATTTTAAAGCACCATGTTCTTGGATCAATATACTTCATAGAACATTCAGTCTATAGCAGCTCCTACAAAAAATTCCACAACCTAACTATACCTGAGGAGAAAAATACAGAGGCTGACCACAATCTATTCTTACCTAGAGATCAAATACTTCATTATACATAATGAAGGAAAAGGAAATAAAACCAAGCTGCACATCTTTACATCAAAGCAGCAAATGTCACTTACGGAGGGTGAGTGTGGACAGCTCTTTTACTCCAGGCTTAGTCTTTTTCACCACAGGAGCTCCATGGTCTCCTGAAAAGCCCTCCTGGGCTGCCAAACTTCCATGTGTGATCTTAGATACCTTCCTAAACACTAAACAACATTTTGGTGAAGCCAGTGAGGACACCAGAGAGGACGCACACCCCGGTGCGCCCCTTCTGCAGCGGCTGAACTGCAAGGAAACCCTCGACAAAACCGAGAAAGGGAAGCCCAGAGGGAGAGAGGGAGGCCCAGCCCCCCTGAGCCGGGAGAGCTTCTGCCTCACCTCCCTGGGGACAGGGGGACGGC
>NW_009954303.1:1040225-1061148 GCF_000747805.2 Chaetura pelagica
GGGTAGCAACGTCTCCAAGAAGCTGCTGGTGCAGCCTCTGATCACTACCTGCTAGTGCTCATGCAGGTGGGCACTGATGGGGTTGCCAGGGCAAGTCCCAGGGCAATGAGAAGGGACTTGAGAGAACTGTGCCAAATGCTTGTGGGATCAGGAGCACAGGTGGTCTTCTCCTCAGTTCCCTCAGTGGCAGGGAAAGCTGAAAGGATTAGGAAAGCACGGCTGATAAACAAATGGCTTAGAGTCTGGTGCTGGATGAACTTTGAGTTTTCCATCATGGAGATGTTTGCAGGGCATGGGGTCTGCTAGCAACTAGTGGTGTAGAACTGTCAACAAGGGGGAGAAGGATTCTTGGCCAAGAATTAGCAGGGCTCATTGAGAGGGCTTTAAACTAGGTTTGAAGGGAGTAGGAGATAAAACCAGGCCCACTGGAAATGAGCCTGAGTGCAACAAGAGGACAAGAGTTACCAGGGCTCATACAGAGAGCTTTAAACCAAATTTGAAGGGGATGGGGATACAAGCGGGCTTGGTAGAGAGGTGCCTGGGTGTTGTGGCCCAGCACTTGTGGGGCAGCATGCTAGTGTTTGTTCCTCACTGAAATGCTTATACACTAATGCACGCAGCATGGGGAAGCAACAGGAAGAACTAGAGGTCATCTGTGTGCCAAGATCTCACTGCGATTACTGGGACGTGGTGAGATAGCTCACATGACTGGAACGTTGTCATGGATGGTTTTGTCCTTTTGAGGAAAGATAGGCCAGCAAGGTGAGGTGGTGGAATTGTTCTTTATGTGAGAGAGCAACTGGAATGTATTGAGCTTTCCCTGGGGGAGGATGAAGAGCGGGTTGAGAGCCTGTGGGTAAAGATTAAAGGGGAGACTAAACATGGGACACTGTTGTGGGTGCTTATTACAGGCCACCAGATCAGGATGGGGTTGTTGATGAGGCCTTGTACAGACAGCTGAGAGTCATCGCACACACCCTGGTTCTTGTGGGGGACTTCAATCACCCTGATATCTGCTGGGAAAACCATACAGTCAAGCAGGTACAATCCAGGAGGTTCCTCCAGTGCATTGATGATAACTTTTTGACTCAGGTGGTGGAGGAGCCAACAAGGAGAGGTGTATTACTAGACCTAGTATTGACAAACAAAGAGGGACTGGTAGAAGATACTAAGGTTGGGGGCAGCCTTGGCTGTAGTGACCATGAGGTGGTAGTGCTCAGAATCATGTGCAGCAGGTACCGAGCATCTAGCATGGTCAAACCCCTGGATTTCAGAAGAGCTAACTTTGGCTTTTTCAAGGAACTGCTTGGAGAAATCCAATAGGATAGGGTACCAGAAGGAAAGGGGGCCCAAAGAGTTGCTTAATACTCAAGCACCATCTCCTCCAAGCTCAAGATTGAAGTGTCCTGAAGAGTAAGAAATCAAGTAAGAGATCCAGGAGACCTGCGTGGTGGAGCAGGGAATTACTGAATCAACTTGAGTGGAAGAAATAAGTTTATAGATCATGGAAGAAGGGGATGACCACTTGGAAGAATACAAGAATGTACCCAGAGGGTGTAGGGATACAACAAGGAAAGCTCAGGCCTCCTTAGAGTTAAAACTGGCAAGGGAAGTCAAGGACAACAAGAAAGTACATTGGAGGTAAAAGGAAGACCAGAGGAAATGTGGGCCCACTGCTGAATGAAGTGGGAGCCCTGGTGGTGGAGGATATGGAGAGGGTGGAGTTACTTAATGCCTTCTTTGCCTTGGTCTTTACTGCTAAGGTTGACCCTCAGGATTCCCAAACCTTCCAGACCACAGAAATAGTCAGGAGTGAGTAAGACTTTACCTTGATTGAAGAAGATTGGGTTGAAGATCAGTTAAGGAAACTAGGCATCTACAAATCCGTGAATCCCGATGGGATGCACCCATGTGTGCTGAGGGAGCTGGCAGAAGTCATTGCTAGACCTCTCTCCATCATCTTTGAAAAGTCCTGGAAAACAGGAGAGGTGCCTGAGGACTGAAGGAAAGTTAATGTCACTCCAGTCTTCAAGAAGGGAAAGAAACAGGACCTGGGTAATTACAGACTGGTGAGCCTCACCTCTATCCAGGGAAAGATGATGGAGCAGCTTATTCTGGGGGTCATCTCTTAGTACATAGAAGACAAGAAGGTTATCAGGAGTAGCCAGCATGGATTCATCAAGGGGAAATCATGTCTGACTAATCTGATGGCTTTCAATGATGATGTGACAGAATGGATAGATGCAGGGAGAAAAGTGGATGTTGTCTTCCTCAACTTTAGCAAGGCTTTTCACACCATCTCCCATAACATCCTTGTGGATAAGCTCAGGAAGTGTGAGTTACAAAGCAGACAGTGAGGTGGATCAAGAACTGGCTAAACAATAGACCCCAGAGAGTTGTGATCAACAGTGTCTGGTTGGAGACCTGTGACTAGTGGTGTTCCCCAGGGGTCAATACTGGGCCCAGTCTTATTCAACATCTTCATCAGTGACCTGGATGAGGGGATGGAGTGTATCCTCAGCAAGTTTGCTGATGATATGAAGCTGGGAGGATTGGCTGATACACCTGAAGGCTGTGCAGCAATGCAGTGAGATCTAGACAGACTGGAGAGCTGGGCGAAGATGAACCTGCTGAGGTTCAACAAGAACAAATGTAGAGTCCTGCACCTGGGAGAAAAACCACCAGGCACCAGTATAGATTAGGGGTTGACCTGATAGAAAGCAGCCTGATGGAGAAGGACCTTGGGGTCCTGGTGAACAACTTTTCCATGGGACAGCAATGTGCCCTCGTGGCCAAGGGAGCCAATAGTACCCTGTGATGCATTAAGAACAGTGTGGCCAGCAGGCCAAGGGAGGTTCTCCTCCCCATCTACTCTGCCCTAGTAAGACCACATCTGGAGTATTGTGTCCAGTTCTGGGCTCCGCAGCTCAGGAGGGACAGGAATATGCTGGAAAGAGTCCAACAGAGGGCTACAAGGATGCTTACGGGACTACAAGATCTGTCATATGAGGAAAGGCTGAGAGACCTGGGACTGTTTAGTGTTGAGAAGAGAAGACAGAGAGGATCTTATTAATGTCTATAAATATCTGAAGGGTGGATGTCAAGAACGGGCCAGTCTCTTTTCAGTCATGCTCTGTGATAGGACCAAGGGAAACAGCACTTAGTTACAACACAGCAAATTCCACTTCAACATGAGGAAGAACTTCTTTACTGCTAGGGGAATGGAGCACTGAACAGGCTGCCCAGAAAGGCTGTGGAGTCTCCTTCTCTAGAGACTTTCAAGACCCATCTGGACGCATTCCTGTGTGATCTGACCTACGTGTTCTGGCTGCAGCAAGGGGGTTGGACTCAATGATCTTCAGAGGTTCCTTCCAACCCCTATGATTCTAAAATAATGTCTGCCTGAAAAAGCAGCTCTGAGGGATGAGAACTCTCCTTTCTTTGAACCAATGGTCTGCCAAAACCTAAGGGCATTAATTTCAATGGCAGTTGGTGTGTTCTTACAACTACCCCAGCAACAAATGCCAGTATTACATGCTTCCCTCTGTACTTAGGCTGCTTCTTAAGTCTTCCAAGCCCTTCTTATTCTCTCTTCCCCCATGGCTGAGCCTTCAGCTTTCTCTAGGTAATCTCTACAAAACAGTTCCACGTTCACTACATGTAAATCTGTGCAACTCTGCAAGTCGATCATGCAAGGACAACATCAAATAAATGGAACTGAATACCAAGATGACACAGAGGAGATTGTACTCGAGTGTATTATTCATTTCCATATTTAATTAATTACATTTCTCCTCCTTTTATTTTTTTTTTTCTTACCCCCCTTCAATTTATACGGAGCTGCAACACATTTTCCAGCCTGCTGTGCTGGAACGCTGCAGTGTCAAGGGATTTTGCGGTTAAATGTAAGATCTTGTTGTCATATTGTGCACTGGGTCTTTGTCCTCAGGAAACCGACAGCTCCAAGTTAGATAACAACTGGTAAGTCATAATCTTTGCTAAGTATTTGCAACGGCAGGTAGGGGGGCAGGAAGGAGGTTTCTTTAGAGCAGGAAAAGAAAGAAACCTCTTTCCTAAGGGATTAAGAACTTCTCTGACCACCCATCTTTGACCTCTCCTCATAAATCTTTGGTTTTTTCTGATGCTGCTATTTCTTGACGTGCTTTTCAACTTGGATATCTGTGTGGGGCCTCTCAGCGGGGTGTGCAGAAGAGATGTGGATCAGAAAGAGGAAAAGACGCCTTTTCTTGTGGGGGAAAATAATGTTAAGAAATCCAGAAGCAAATTTAATTTTCTACTTCAGCAATGATCATTCATTATTCTCTAAGGGTTAAACTAACCTGGAAATCCCACAGAAGAAAGCCTACACTGATTGGCTGCAGGGACCAGATAAGATGGCTTAATATAATGTGTTTTCTTTTCCAGCCCCAATTCCCATGATTTTGTACTAAGCCAACCTTGAATCAGCTAGTGAAATTTCCCCACCCAACACACTAACTCGCCTTTAAATTCACCCTCACGCCTCTGGAACAGCCTGAAGTTTTACAGCCTCCCCCAAGAAGCAGAGAAAGCTGCTGACTTCTACCTCTGCTTAGGAGTCAGTGCTGTGTTCTTTGCACCTCTGCTTCAACCCTGAGTAGTCCTAACTCAACCCAGCTGAGGTTTCACTTGAGCACTGGTAACTCCTTTTCCAAATTTTTGTTTATCTGCATATGAAATAATACAGGCCCACAGTGGCATGTGGATGCATGTAGAAGAGAAAAACAAAACACTTACTACTAGCCAGATGAAAGAAACTAAAACAACAACCACTCTGTGTTCCTCCACAATCTTAGTTGGTAAATTTTTCTTCTGAGGCCAGTTGTTTGACAGATGGCTTTAAAATGCAAGTTGCGTTCCCTACTCTTAGATAGGCTTAGAGTCTCATTCTGTTTGTTCTTTTTTGGCTTGGAAAACTGTAGTGACAACTGGATGGGAGTCATTGCTCTCCAGGTTCACATCTTCACCGTACAGCAAAAAAAAACCCACTGCAGAGACATAGGTTGTACTCAGGAGACAGCAGCAGGATGAGCAGGAGAGGCCAGTCTGAACAAGGCTTTTCAATTGCATTTCTTGCTCTTGAAATGTCCACAGGTTTGACTTTCAGGCAGCAGGAACCCAATGAGAATAAGATTTCTGACACCTTAAAAAATGATGTTATCCTCTGAGATCAGTGGGATTTTCTTTTTCAGTATCTCTGATTGTTGTTTTTTTTTTTTTTTCTAGTGGAGAAGAAAGAATTGCTAAATCTCAAAAAATTTTACAAGCTGGCAAATTCTAGTTGGATCAGTTGCAGTGCTTTAGTTCAATAATTCCAGGATGTCCTGCTTTGTTCTCAGGACTTAATCTCACCAGGGTCCCACTGTCAGTCTCTGTTCTCTGCCATTACTTCCACACACTTGGTCAGGCTTCTCATCCCCTTCACAGCCTCCTCTTATTCCCACATGTCCTCCTAACAGCTCCTTTTCTTGCTGGAACTCCAAACAAGCATCTCTCTCCATACCTTCCCTTCTCTCCTCTTCAACAGATCCCCACAATTTTGGTTGAAGGAACAATTAATCCTAATCATTAATGATACCACCAACAGCTACCTGCTCTTTTGTGCTCTTGGAAGCTGTCCTGCTCCCCACCCCTAGCTCTGTGGTTCACTTTATTAGATCATCAGCTACTCAAGGCAGGAATATCAGATACTTATGTATACTCAACACACCAAAGGAGCAAGGTGCTGACCTCAGGGGTAAGGATCTGTTAGAGTCATAATTCTCCTGAGCACAGTAAGGTGAACCATCACTTGAGTAACAGTAAAACAAGGGGACTAAGAGAGAAGGATGTTGCAATTTGGCTCTTCAGATAGGGAGAGGTGACTATACTGCTGTTTTTGACTTCTCTCTTCTTTCAACATGCCCTTCAGTCCTGAAGAAGCACCCTTCTGAATTTGATATGCCCTCCCTCCCTTTCTTCTATTTTCAGGGCAGGGGCTGTCTGTTATTTTGTGCTTGCACCTCATCTGTGCTACCCAAAATGCAGTTCTGGGCCAGTCAATATCAGTGAAGTACTAGCACTCACCACGGGGACAGGAAGGACAGAGAGCAGGAGAAGGAACAAAGATGACACTAACAGCATGTGACTGAGGGATGAAACATGGACAAGAGTGGAGAAGAGAGAGGAAAAAAAAGCAACAACAAACAGAACAGAAAAGCAACGATGAAAAACTCTCTCAGGACAACCTGAATGGGTCTGTTTGCACAGTGTCATACAGGGTGAGGTCAGAGTCACTGTATGGCCAGTTAATGCCAATCACTATCCATCAAGGGAAGACGACACCTGGTTTGATGGAAGAATATGGATCTGATACCTCTTAGCTTTCTCTGCTCAGAAGGCTTTTTAAATTGCAAGATATGTCTTAGGTATTGGCCACTGGAATCAGAAAGATACTGAAGTAAGTCACCCCACACCCACCCATTTTCATCCTATTTCTACTCTTTTTACAAAACTGTCTCATGAGATACTACACATCATTTTGAGAATATCATGATGATGAAAGAACTATGACTAAAGACCTGTTTCTAAATGGTATTTATCACACTTAAAAAGTCATCCTCAGTACTAATAAAGAACACATTTTCTTCCTTGTATGCTCTTACAGACCAAACGCAGTGCAAACTTGATCAGTGAATGTTGTTTATCCTTTAATTGACCCATGTACAGTTCACTGGAAGAAAGTCTATCACAAAGCAATACAAACATTACATGGGATCAGCTGTGCTTAAAAGCTTTGTGAAAGAGGTGCATTTTGCAGGAAGTACTTGAAAGATGAGATAAAGGTTGTTTAGTGTGCAAGGGATTTGCTCCAAAGCCCACTGAAGCTGGCGGAATGACTTTGGCTTATTCCAATGGTCTTTGAATCAGAACCAAGGAGGGAAGAGCTAGCGCCACACATAGAGGGCAACATGAAAGAAGGCACAAAAAATACAATTAAAGTTTATATACAGTGGGGGAAGTTTGAGCCACACTGCAGCTTGTAAAAAGGCACTGTTATAGCTCTGTTGCTCAAATGACCTGCAGTGCTGAAAGGTCCTAGATCCAAACCTTCTTCATCACCATGGTTCATACACTGATATTACAAGTCATAGCATTTGCTCCTCAACCAGGAGATAAGGAACGATGCTTCATAAGAAGTAAAATCATCTTCTATGCCTATGAGATGGTGGATCTGATGAGACAGCCAGTCTGTGCCAGCTGTTGTGTTTTTCATCTGTCCCGCTACACTGACATGCTTATTTAATACAGAGCACAGCCATCAGACGCCAACAGCTGCAGCTAATTGGTCTGTGGTTGTTTCCGATGAAGTGCTTTTCCGATCAGAATATGTCAATCTATCCAGCCCAAGACTTTTGGTGGGGGGAGAGAGTTCAAACAGCCTCCTCCAGTTTTAAATTCCAGTTTTGTTTTTAAAATTAAACCACAGGTAACAAAAGAGTAAAACCAAAAAAAAGTAGTCAATACTGAAATCCAATGTTTTAGCTGATGCTGAAGAAAAAAAAATATTCAGAACCCGAGTTTTCATTTTGCAAAAATGTCTTAAATTCTGGCTGTTGGCCCAAGTTTTAAACTCAGGTTTGGTTAAAAAAAATAATAATCCTGAAAATGTTCACAGGATAGGAAACCCATTTCCTGCCAACTCTATATTGGCTTACAGTTCTGACGCATGCAAGCTGGATTTGAATTAGCAGATTAGGCCCAGGTCCAAAAAGGGACCTAGGCACTTAAAATGGGACTGAGGTATGTAAGTCCCAGACAAAGGTCCTCAGTCCCTGGAAACCACCAAATTTTCAAAATCAAGAATTCTGCTTTGCCCCAAAGCACCTCAGCCTTGACAAGCAGCTCTATGCCCTTCTCCCCTCTTCACCTCCAGTCAGATCTTCCCAGGTTTCCCTGGAGCATGCCCACCAGTACCAGGGCCCTTCAAACATGCAATGGCAACTGCATTTTCTTCCAAAACACAAACAGAGGAAGAGGCGGTACTACCTTCTCGTACAATAGCTCAGCGCTTGGAGCACACACCCAGGAGTTAGTTTCCCTCTCCTGCTTGCCCGTGAGGACTCAGCCCCATGCCATAAAAGGTGTCCTGGCCAGAACCCTCCTTCTCCCCAGCCCCCAGCACTTCAGTCCCATGCAAAAAAGGTGGTCTGGGCCTTGTTTTCCCCTGCCAACCTTTTCTTAAATACCTGATTTTGATTTTTATTTTTCAGCATGTGAATATATAAAGTGCTGCTGGTGGGAAAACAGACTGAAAAGCCATATGCTTTCTCCTGAGGAGAAGCTTTTGGATATAAGACATCTTTTTGACCTCAGCATTGCCTTTTGCCTGTCCCAGGCATCTCCACAATCAGCACTGGCCTTTCTGTTTCCTGTCTTTCCCCCCATTTTGTAAGAGGGACTCAGACCCCAGCTCAGTGGGTCAGGATTAGGCTATTTGGGTCTCAACCCTTGCACCCTATGGCAGACACAGGGTTGGTTCAGCTCTCTATCATGTTACTGGCTGGCAACCCTGGGAAGAGGACACAGCCTGCTGCCAGGCCTCAGGGGCGTGCAGCCCCACTGAGCTGTTATTCCTGCCTGTGCATATATACGGAGGAGGGAATTAGGCTTCCTTGTTTACATCTCCTCTTTTCTTTTTATCTTCCCCACCCCCCTCCCTGCTTCCCCCCCTTCTTAGTAAAGAATGTTTTTAAAAACAAGTGCCTGCATTTAGCTGCTGCAAACCCTAGTTTCCTTGGAGAAACGTTTGTGCTCTTTAACTTACAGAATTTCTGAAACATATAGAAAAGGAATTTCATAAACTGCTCATTGAAAAACATTCCATACATTCCTCGCTCATCCAGAGACACCCGTGTGTGGTCTCCAACAAGGTCAGGTTTGGGGCTACGTAACAGAGACAAAGATTCCAGCACTCAGAAAACAACAGATACCACAGACCATGGGATGGGGGGAAAGGACCTCGTGACTCCTGTTGCTGGAGGCTGGGAGACCACCGGAAAGGCAACAGACAGTAAACACTGTGCACTATCCTCAGGAAGATAATCCCAGCGAGAACCTCCTGAATATCTGTTGAGAAAGTGACATCAGGCTTTGCAGTGCTAAGGAATGGAGAAGGGAGGGGTGGGGGATGGTGGAGGAAAACAGGGGTTCCCACTTATTATTTCATGTAAAAAAGGTGAAGACACTGAAGGAGGTCCTTTAAAAGCAGATTGGATGTCTGTTGCAACTGGTGGGCAGCCAGATAGAGATATTATTATGGATGGATACTAGGATGGGAAGAGCAGCCCTGTTTGATATTGCCTCCTCCTTGTTTTGGAATCAGGGAGGTGCATTTGCCAGCCTGCCATTCCTCAGGGCATTCTGAAGCTCTAGGAATGAATGTTCTGCACATCTTCAGTTTACACTGTTTGCAGAAACCATAACGTTATTTCCAAACCAAGTACTCTGAAATATGCCAAATGCACCATTCCTAATCCACTAAGATGGACATGATTCACAGCAGGCCTTAAAAGAAAATTATCCAAAGTGAGGAAAAAAAGCATCAAGGAAATAGTTTCTTGGAGAAAGTCCTTCTCTGGTACCTGATGAAATGTCACAAGATGTGTTTTATTACACAATTTTCCAGTGAAGTCTTCATGCCAGAATTGATTTCTGAGTTTAGATCAGCTGGAGACATGACAACTCGCAGGAGATGTTCTGAGAAAGTCACGTATATAAATAAGCCTGAACTGTAAACCCTCTTTTCGTGGAAATTGGAAAGTAAGTCCACACCAGAACTGTAATTCGTGTTGCCTTGCTTATCCTGTATCACTATGCACATGAGCATGGTTAATGACTACACCAACTGCAGAGCTCACTCCATGCAATCGGGATCCAAATTCACACCACTTGTGCAATTAAGCAAATCTTTCATCCCCACCAGTCATCAGTACATTAGAGAGACTCAGACCTAGGCTATGCATTCTACCTTGGACTAAGCACCATTCACAAGTGGGGAAAAAACCTAAGTTTTGTCTGGAGATGTCAGATCTGTAGTCACCTTACCAAAAGTATCACATTGCAATAAACCCACCACAAACAATAGTCTGTCTAGATTTCTGTAGCAAACCACAAGGAATGAGAAATGGCTGACAACAAATATGCTCTCATAATTTTACTGTTGCTAAACCCTTTACATGTGGGAACCTGAGTCAAGGAAAAGGAAGCGCAAGAAAGAATTACAAATATCCAACTTCATTGTGTGCATCATCATCATGCATGGATGAAACGGTTGGCATGCATAAAGCTCTGCTAGCAAAGCACAATGGGTTGCCCTGATTGCTGCTGCTGAAGGTTGTCTCTGCTCCCCTGTTTGTTCTCTCCTAGTTCTTTATAAATTCAATCCAGCTATTAACAATATCCATTAGCTTCTCCAGAAGATTATCTCAGCTTTAGCGACTGGAATGCAGGGATTAGAAAAAAAAAAACCATTCAGTTTTGTTTTTAATAAAAGTATATGTGATTTAAACTGATGGCTTTTAACATCTGTTGTGCAAGTCTTTGTGGTAATAACCCTCAGAGATTGTTGGAGAGAGAGATCATTTAGTAGGTAATAAACATCAGTGATATCATTAATGAAATATTCTAGCATAGACGTTACAAATGGGAAGAAGCAAGGCTTCCACCTGCTTAATAATTGCATTGCTGAGGCTAAAACCCCAGCTGCTGTTGGCAGGGCAGGAGATGCCCTGGTACCTTTCATCCCAACTGCAGGCACAGCTACACCAAGACGTGCAGTGGAAGTAAGAGCTGCATCCAGGGCCCATGGGGAAGCCTCTGACTATCACCATATGAGGCACTGATTTCGAAATGCCTTACCAACAAGGGGTTGTCCTTAGTTCCTGACATTTCTGTAACCCAGCTGACAACATTTTCTTGGAGCACTGGATGCCTGCTAGCTGGAAAACAGTGACACAAATTGAGCAGGGAGTACGGGAAGCTGTTTTGCCAGCTGATGGGTCACTCAAGCAGGTCCAAAGAACTGCAGTTCCTGGCAAAAGGGCTGAAAACCTTCTGTAGCAATCTTTTTGTCTTCCTCCACGGGAAGAGGTTTTGAATGCATTTTCAGCCAAAACCAAATGTCTTCTGGAAGCCTCTTTATTGATCATCTGTGTGAAACTGGAGGGGGGACCCTTGAGAGACCAGCTTTGCAAACAACAACAAAGTTGAAACCTTCAAAGGCAAAATCATAATAGGGACAGAAGTTACTTCCTAGATGGGACTATCTTGCAGCCCTTCAGAGACCCAGACAGAGACCAAGGGATGAGGAAATGCCCCAGCCCTCTTGAGGGGCCAGGTCCCCAGCCATCCAGGGCACATTCTGGTGCCTGTTCACACCAGGTCTCCTTATGCTGAAACACCAAGGATCAGGGCATGAGGGAGGAATTCCATGCATTTGGATCCAAATCCACCATGGGAGCTGGGACCCATCACTATAGGTATAGCCAAAGAGGAGCAGTATGTCTTCTCCCTCTTCTCCTCTCTCAGTGAGAAGGAAAAGGAGTTTGGGGCGTCTTTCTCCAGCCCTGGCATTGCCACAAAGGTCAGACCTGCACATGCAGCCCCAGGGCAAGCCCTACATGCCCAGGAGATGCACCAAGCTCAATGTTCCCCTGGAAAAAAGCATATGAAGGGAGGATGGTTTGAGCCACAGCATGCTGAATCAAAAGCATCTGAAAGGTTGTCCTCCCCTGTGGCTTTGTGGTGAGCATAAACATAACAGCTCGGGAAACCCTTTCTGAGCTGTGCTGAAGGATCCCTTTGAGGATTCCTGCAGCCTTTTCCTCCCCAGCAGCTGGCTGAGAGGAGTCTGCTGATGCTGGCTTTCCCTCAGGACACTGATTGCTTTCTGGTTTTAGGGGACAGGGCCTCTCCCCTTCTTGGTGATCAGGATGTAACCGAGGCTCCTCTGCAAACCTAAGGCTGCACAGAGGAAAGAAATGCTCAGGTCTGCAGGAAGAAGGATCACCTGCCTGCCTGCACCCACAGCCTCTCTGGCTATGGTCTCCTGCCAGAATGATAGAAGACACTGATCTTTGCTAGGAAAAAAATAGCATTACCTAAGATTAATGAAAATAGGGTACTGTGGGGGAGACCAAGTAAATGCCTTGGGAAGACAGGACAGTTTAACCTTTTCAGATGAGCTAGGAGGCCAGCCCAAAGATAGCATTTTCTTGATCTAGAAAATTAGGCAAAAAAATATAATTTCTGTGACTTCCTTGGAATTACAGCTCTTGTTTGTTTTTATCTGTTACTTAGCACAAGTTCAGCACGTATCATCCCATTTTCTCCCAGTGAAGACAATGCCAGCTCTTGCCATCAAGGCTACAGCTAGGGAGGGAATAAGACAGAGAAACGAATCACTCATTTTTTTTGTTTAATAAAGTCTGACCAATGGTCACTCGTCCTGGCCATTAAGGAAACTGTTACCAAACATGTTTCACGCACTGGGTCTGGGACCTTTTTGTCACACAGTGTTCAGAAAGAACATGCTGTCCCTTGACTCAGAGATGGGTGTATTGAAATTGCATCTAAATTGCCTGGCAGACTCATGCTGTGATGTAGCCTGAGATCATAGTGACAACAGAGAGCCAGGACAGAGGACGTGGCTGGAGTAGGACCAGCCCATATGCACAGGTTTCTTGCCCACGTCCACTAGAATGTGTGAAGGAGATGATGCATGCCCTGACCCAAATTCATGCAGCTGAACTGCAGTCCCAAATCCACTAGTTAAGACAGATCCTATCTGGACACACCATTCACATGCAGCAGCTTCTCGAGGGCCACTCATGACCTTATCTCCCTGCCTGTCCTACTAAATTCTGGCCATTCCTGGTGGTCCCATACCATACCATGGCCCTACCATGATATTTTCCACTTTCCATTAACAGGCAGCTTTAACACATATTGACTAGCTGAATCATTCTTTATCTATCAATGCCAGGCCTATTTGAGGACAAACTCAGTGTTATCCATAAAGTTGTCAAGAATTTTTCATAGGTTTTATCAGGTTTTCTGAGCTGGATGAATCCATCCTGAAGGTTGGGAATGATACGGAGAGAGGAAATCCCAATTTTTTCATATGACTATAGGAAGTTTTGATATTTCAAGATGTCAGAAAAACTACCATCACTTTCATTAGCAACTACAAAAATCCAAGTTGGTTAAAAGATGTGATTTCTTATTTGTTGGTTTGGAAGATTGTTTTGATTCTCTCTACAAGACTAAATAATTCTTTAGGCATCTAGAGCATAAATAAAATGTTGGTAAATATACAAAATATTATGTCATTTGCAACTATTTCTTTTGGTACCTACCTGCAATTGCAGCTTTTCCCACGGATCCTTTTGTCACCTGGGTCCCCGGTTGCTCCTGCAAGCCTCTGCACTTGGCAGCATTGGAAGTAAAGGTACAAAATTCAAAGAGATTTTCCATTTCAATAAGCCAGAGAGAGGAGTCTAAGGCACTGCTCCATCCCATGAATACTCAAGTTGAAACCAAGCTGATGAGTGTCTTTCTTGATACCTACAGTTTAGCAATGGTTGCTTTGTTGCTGTTCCCACAGGAATGACCCTGGCCAAAGGGATAGCTGCAGAGATGCCAAGCAAAGAATGCTGCAGAGGCAATACTCACTGGCTCAGGTGCCCAACATGTCGGCCTTCACACTTTGAAGCAAGGAATCTACATCTCAGAAATGCATTTGCTGTTTAAACCATCACCAACTGTAGAGAGGAGAAAGGAACCAGAACAATGAGGTGAAATGGTGAAAAAGTGGTCAGTCACAATGGGAGAGACACAAAACAACCCCCTTTGCTCTTCCACAGGGACTGGCCAAAGCCCTTTGATCCAATCTTGGCTCTAATGAGAAGGATGCCTCAGCTGTCCCCAAGCACACACCACCACTGGTGCTGGTAGACTAAGATACCCAGGGACCCAGGCCACAAAAGAGAGAAGGAACCTCAGCAAATAGCAATTAAGTAGGACATACAGTTTTGCTGCTTCTTTTATCTCTTCTTAACAACCTAATTGCAGTGTAATGAATTTAGGGTTGGTGCTCACTGCCAGATTCACTTCTTTGATGTGTTTTTGGCCTCTGCACTACAAAAATGCAATGGAAACCAAACCCAAGATATTACACCTCCATAAAGTGTCTCTGGGTTTACCATAAGATTCCGGCGTTTGTGCCAAGTGGCCAAAGCCACTAACAGGCCCCTGCTCACCCAGATGTTTGGGTAATGAGTAAGAAGCAAAGAGAGATGCCACTGTGAATGAGAGTGAGGAATGTGCGCTAAAGGCTACAGAGATGGATCCAGGGCAGTAATGTGGAACAGAAAAGCACTGTCCTCGTGGTCCTCTACAGCCATGGCCAGCAGGAGTTGCTGGTGATGTCTGAAAACCTGCAGCAGGTGAGGAGGAGTTTGGCAGATAGGTAGAGTACACACTGATGCAGCACCATGAGCTGGTCATTGTGCCAACAGCCAGGTTACTATTGCGCTTAGGAGCCTTTCCCCCATCCTGTGTTAAACATTCCTTCTTCAGCTCTTTGCAAGCAAATCTCTTTCCCACATGAGCCTCTTGGCTCTCAGGAGGGCATTCCTATTAACCACTACATGATGCGTGTGCCTCCAACACACCAACTGCCCTGGTTTGAATGGTTGATGCTCAAGAGGCGATCACCACCTGCTGCCTGCCGTAACCTCCTGTCTGTCACCTTCTGAACAGAAGGCAGAGTCAGCAGGATGCAAGTGCAAGTGGCAGGTGAGTCTCTGAAAGGTCTTCTCAGGGGACATGCCACTGGAGAGGCTTTCCCACCACCTCATTTAGACTCCCTGGATCTGCAATAACCTGCCCTTGGGCACACTTGAAAAACCTGGTGATGCTTAACAGTCAAACTGTTCAAGGGCCTCAGTACAATTTGCTCTTAGAGACAAACAGGTCAATGATGGAGCATTGGTTCTGAAAAGGCTCCATTAAGTACTGATGTGTACCTGCTTCTATTCAAACACTGACTAAACACGCTCATGCTAGATGAACCAATACACCTACACCCAAAACCACAGCCCTACAGAAAATCCAGCTGCCTATCTATCTCCCTGTCTGCAATGATTACGCTCACAATAAAAAATGATGTGTCTGCTTGGAAAACTTCTGGCCATTGACAGTTCATGTACTTGCAGAATATCCAGGACGAAATTCTCACTTTACTTAAAACCAATACAGCTACATCCATTTTAGGGAAGCTACCCACAACTGACAGATGCTGGGAACCCAGCCCTAAGTCTGCCTCTTGCTAAAACAGCCCTTACCGTGTGACTGCATGTTTGAGACATGGGCTGCTGATAAGATACACTTGTAGTTAAAAGCAGCCCTTCTTCAGCGATGATTCACATTTAAGAGCAGTTAACAAGTGCAGCTGTTCTGGACACAAACCTGCCCTCTGCAAGCAAAGCATTTTCTGGGATACATGTACATGTGCAGCTTTGCTGGTAAGCGAATTCTATACCCAAACACCAGGCACTGTGCTCCCAGAGCCTGATGCTACAGGAAGGGACAAGCCCTCTTGCTGCCTTGCAGTGACCACTGTCACCTGAGCTCTATCAGATGTAGGTGGAGAGCTATTTTCCACCTTGTTTCTTTCTCAGGTAGGAGTCAGGAAAGAAAGCAGAAGTGGTAACCGAGCTTCTCTGTGCTCTGGATGCCTTGGGTATCCACACCAGCACCATGTAGGTAGCATTTAGTTGGCTAGTGGTAAATTAGTGTCCACTGGAATTGACAAAGCAGCCCCTGTGCCCAAGTTGCATTGTCTTCAGGGCAGAGATGCTCTGGGGCTTCCCCTGCCCAGTCAGTTTGGGCTGTAGCTTCAGATGCAGTTTCCACGATCAGAAAGCATCCTCGTTCTCTTGGTGAAATATGGCTGTGTCAAAGCAAAGCAGAAATGGGTCACTGCCTGAACATTAACACTGTGGTTCCCCCGAGTCCCACAGGGCACTTGGTGCCCCGTTCACTGCTCCTGGACCAAAGAACATTGCTTGGCCAGTGCCATGAGTGCACCAGACCATACATGTGCAAGCAGCCATACACAGCTGAAAGCCTGGAACAGCTCCTTCTACTGAACATCTGGACTTACACATATAAGCTACTCAACACCCTCATCCAGAATTACAGAGTCTTTCATATCTTATCTCTCAAAAAACACTTATCAGTCCATGGCTTTCAGACTGCAGTCTCTCCTGTCTGCCAAAGTGGAACCCAGCCATGCAAAAACATGAGTAACAGCAGTCCCTTTTTCCTCTCCCACGCTGATGGCTGCAGTTCTTGAACTTTGGGGGCAGCTGCATTAGCTCCGTCTACCCTGCTGCTGAAGACTCACAGAGAAAGTTTAGCAGAGTTTAACCACAGGGCAATAGCTTGCTGGAGCATGAATGCCTCCTTGCATCCCAAGCTGAGGAAGGCCACAAGCATATTTATGCTGTGCATTATGATGGTAGACAGTAAGGAAATATTTGTAAGGTAACATTAAGGCACATCACGCATGCTGCTGCAGCATTCAGAAACTTCAGGCATGCTCTAGATGCTGCTCAAACATGGGCAAAATAAATACAGGTTTATGCCCATAAATAAGCATGTAGTAATGGGAACTAGTCTGGATTTTTTGTTAAAGAAAAATTTCTAATGAAATATCCCTGTAGTTTTTAGCTATAACAAAATACTTGAGACAAAGTTTCATTTCTGGGTTGAGATTTTGCAACCCTTGTCCCAGAAGGGAGAGAATACCTTGTTTTGTTCTCTTCTGTTTTTCCTCTCTCTTCTCTTTTTAAAGAAAAGAAAGGCACAGAAGGGGAAGTGCAGGGAGGGCTTTTCAGCTTGTGAGCCATGAAAATACTTTAGGTTTCAGATTCACTGAACATCAAAACTTCCTCCTCCTCCCCCCACCCGAAACTTTTCAAACCTTTCCACAAAAATTCTGAAACAAAATGGAAATCTTTTCCTCTGAGCCATAAGAGATGACATCATCAGACTTCAGAACGGTGCTAAAAACATGCATGTAGGCTGCAGCCTGAGATACCAGTCTAGACATTGCAGTAACAAGAAGAGAAGCAGACTAAAGGAGGGGTCTCAGCAAGCTAAGGGGGCTGGTGCCACGTTAGGTGGGGGACAGAGGCAGGGCTGGGAGGAGGGAGGCAGTGATGTTATAGAGGAGGAAATCTTAACATAAAACAGGATCATGGATAGCTCTGGACTTGCTTAGCTAACGTTGTATTTCTCAACTGTATGGACCGCACATGGGTCGTACAAGTCTTTGTTCAGCCCAAAAGAAAGTCTGTTGCAAGAACAACTGTCTCTGCTTTTGTTATGAAACCAAAGTTCAGGCACAAATCTCAGCCAATGAGTCTCATTCCAGCAGCCCACAATACAACCTAGGGAATAAACGTAATCACCACACACCGACTGGGAAAGGGTGGGAAGAAGATCCTTAGTAGTGGTGGCAGGAGGAGAGGATACAGGTGCCTTGCCTCACCTTCCTCTCTCCGAGTGTCCCCCAAGCCCACATGCACTTTAGCCCCCATCAGCCAGTCCTTCTTTGGCAAAAAAACCCCCATGCTTTCAGATACTGCTGCCAAACCTCAGAAATGTATATTGCTTTCTGGCTATGTTCAGGAGGAAGGGAAAGGGAAAGCAGTGTGCAATTTTCAACAGTTTCTCCTCAGAGAGGGGCCCCCTAATTTTCTGAAAGGGGCCATGGAGGAGAGGGGCGGGGAAGAGAGAGAGGCTGTGTCCCATTTTAATTCCTTTTCCCAAATACACAGGGAATTAATGATGGAGTTCCCCCTTTGGGCTTTGAGCCTCAAAACATTTCCTAACACGCAGAGCCCTCTGAAACCTTTTGATCGTGTCGCTTCCCAGGCTGCCCTGTTTATGCATATAGCTGTGTGTGCTGGCTGATGCAAAAAGGGTTAGACAGGGAGCAGAGGCATCCTGCACTCATGGTACCTCGGGTGGGGTACAACAGGACAACACTGTTAAGGGAAAAAAAAAACCCACAACCAAACTAAAAAATCAGAGAATTAAACAACTGCAGGACGAAGACCACTGATGGTGCTGTGAGAGCTCAGCAACATCAGCTACAAATCTTCTCTGCTGCTGTCAGGATGGAGCTACCTGGGAACGTGCAGTTCAGCATTTGCCTCACTGAAACCTAGCACAAGGACTGCAGAGTGCTTTTTATTCAACTGGAAATTACACAGGCTACACAGAAACGACCCAAAACAAGGGCATTCACTCAACCAGATCGGCTTTGGCTTTGTTGACTGAGCAGGTTTGACATCGAGAAAGCACCATTAAGCCCCAGACAGATGCATGGAGATGATTTCCACAAGCCCACAAGAAGCTGGAGAGTCTAGGATTATGGAGCATCTCCATGCCCCATGTGTTTCAGTTACAGTACTCCATAGCCTCAAAACATAAAAGATAACATAAATTGCAACCAGGCTTAAGTCATTTAGAATCCTACAGCTCAAAGTTATTCAGCTGACCAAGAAGACTGGAAACCTCCCTTCAGGTTAATAGGAATGAGATCTGCAAGCCAAGATCCTCAAAGGCACTAGATTCTCTTTGAAATCAGTGGTGCTTAGATATTTTAATAAGTGACTTCAAGGATATAGACCAAAACACCAATGCACACCTCCCCACCTCCCCACGCCCCTCCAAGAAAGAAAAAAAGAAAGAAAAGGTGAGGGTCTGGAAAAGTTTACAAAGGTGACTAGGAGACTCTCCACATTTCTGGGAGTCTAATCAGACGTATCAGTGTTTTGGCAAAAAATCACTGCTGGTTATTAAACCAGAGCTCAACTGGTTTAATTAAAGTTCATGGTAAATAGATTTACTTTCTCCAGTGCCAGTGCTCTGTATGGACACATTCAAAGGCTTTTACTTCCATTTAGCTAAACTTGGTAACTGACTCTTCTAAATGTTTCCACATGGTGGCTTGAATTGTTTTGTTTTTCAACTAAATCAATTTTAAACCAATTTTTGTTGAATTGATGGTTTTGCATGTCCACAAGGCCTGTGAGACTCCTGGATTTGAAAACCTGGTGTTAAGATCAGCCCAAAATGCCAAATGCTGAAACGTGATGAAAATAAAACTGCCACAATCTATAGGGGAAGCTGCCTGCATGTGCTGTCAGACAGGCTGAAAGCACCTTCTCCAGGGCACCAGGCCTGCATGGGACCAGGGTCTAGACACAGCTAAGACTTGCCTCTGGACATCACTGCTGCTCCTTCCCAAGCAGGTTTGGAATTTGGCAGTACTGAGCTCCTGGCTGGTGGAACTTCCTTGAAGCATAGCCTGTGGGAAGATCAAAACCCTAATCAAGAGCCTCTTTAAAAATGTGGCTTCAATGCTAACTGGAAATCTGGCCCAGGGCTTTCCTGCAATTCAGGCTAGGTTTACAAACTTGGCTGGCATTAGGTTTATTGCACCTAGTTTGGGGCTTTGCTGTGAACATTTTGGGGAGATTCAGCTCCTGAAATTAAATGGACTCTGTTGTACAGAGCCTAGACCAGCATCTCTAACATCCACAAACTCTACAGTGATCTATGTATCATTGTGTAGAAAGTAACGGGGTTGGATGCTTTATTTTCAAGGAAGAGGTCCTTGCTGTGTATTAGCTGTAAATCAAATAATTAAAATCAGATGTATGAATGGATAAGGACTGTGGTGGTCCTGCTCTGGAAGGGGGTTTGGACTCTATGATCTCTAGAGGTCCCTTCCAACCCTTAACATTCTGTGATTCTGTGACTACTTACTGCTGCATGCCTGAGAGCTTTGGCTTATCAAAGCAACCTTTTAAACTGGTGAGGAGCGAGATTTGTTATGGTCCTGTTTCACCACCATAGAAAGCAAACCTCAGAAGTCTTGTAGAAGCATTTGGGATGCTTCAAAGCAGAGGCAGCAGCTTTGGAAGAGGTAGAGCTGACAATTTTCTGCATCCTGGTAGCTTTGGGGCAATGAAGAAAACCAACAATATTTCTGGTTCCCCAACACTACTGGTTTTAGAACATCTAGAACTAGAAAAGCATGGATTTATTTACTGTTGAACTCCTATTCATTCCCCCTCCAAACTCCTCAAAATGGTGACCATTCAGAGCAGAGCCAAGCCAGTTCTTGGCAAAGGTTCAGCCTAGCTTACTCCTGTGGCAAATACGGTCATGTTGCTAAGATAGTGGCCTGGGCCTCAGGTCACTCTTCTTGGCTACCCCACCACCACACCGTGTAACCTTGGAAAGTCACGTCTCCCCTCCACAGCTCCACATTCCTTGCCATCCTGCACATCTGCATTTTCTCCGTGGAGGTTTCTCACTCCCATCTTGACACATCCTCATACTTGCACCGCACCCAGGTCATCCTTGTCAACTTTCTCATTCCCATCCAACAACCCGTGGAGTAATTAGCACTTAGTGTGCCACACAGTTGTCTTCTTGTTCAGGTGTGTGCCCAGCTGACACACTAAGTCAGCTTCTGCCATCCCTTCTTGGGACATACATGTGCTGTAAGGGACAATCAGAAGCACCCCAACACCCAGCCCCAAAGGGACTATGTCCCAGAGAAACACTGTTTAGTAGGGACAACCAATGCAAAGGTAAACACTTGCAGAAGAAGAGACTTGAGGTTAGTGTTCTAAGGTCCACCTCTACCCCAGCATGCATTTGTCATGACTGCTTGTGTAAGACAAGGGTTTATACTGGACCTTGGACAGCTGCTGAGCTTGCTGGAAGTCCCTGCATGAAGACCTTTCAGTCTCAG
>NW_009954303.1:1061200-1061422 GCF_000747805.2 Chaetura pelagica
TGGTGGAGCTGGAATTAAAACTCAGGAATTGCCTCTCCTGATCTTATCTAGCAGGAACAGTGCATAATTTCAACTCCTCCAGGTTAAACCAGAACAATAAGCTGGGATTTCTAAAGGTGCAGGCAGGACAGGCAGACGATCATTCTGAGATACTGTCTATCTCAGTGCCTTCTCAGAGTTTGGCATGATGTGTTTATCAACAAATAACATGTCTTTACTACT
>NW_009954303.1:1061471-1066921 GCF_000747805.2 Chaetura pelagica
TCTCTTTCATTTGTCATCAACACAATGGCCAGCCAAGTTCTCATTCCAGCATCTTACTTGTTGGTAACAACAAACACAGGCAAAAAGAGAAAAGCTGAATTTTGGTTGGCTGTGGGGAGGCAGAAGCCTAAGTCTGGACAGGTAAAGTGAAAAAGCTCCAATATGAATAATCACTGGGGAAAAAAGAAGCAAAAGAAAGCAAGAGTTTAAACCCAAAAAAGCAGGCTGTTCAGGTTTTCCCCTCCTTCTGCTCTTGAGGATGGTCTTGTGTATAAATGCTCTTCCTTCCCCAATACATGGCCAAGTCCAGCTTGACTGGCAGCTCCAGCAAACACATGGGATTTGCAGATAGTTTTGAAGACAAACATTTGTTCTGAAAAGCAGCAACCTTTCCCTTTCCCACTCTTCTTACTGCTGTCAGCCTGGAAAGCTGGGAGGGGAGAAGGGGAGCTCTCGCTCACATCACATTTAGGACTGCCCTGAGCTTTGTTACACTTGCAAAGCAAGGGGTATTCAGAAGTAAAGGAAACCAGGGTCACTCCCTCTCCACAGTTATCAACTCTGATTTTGCAGCTGCCTGGCTGTAGGAGAGAAAAAGGGGGTGGGAGAGGCGTAGGGAATGTGGCGTATTATCATCAGAGACAGGACTGCAGCTCAGGGGGTTAGGCAGCTTCACCCCTGCACCCTAACCCAGCGTGCCACTACTTCGTCCTTGAGCAAGCTGAAGAAAGGCAGCAAGACTTGGGCAAACTGGTGAAGCACAAGATGGAAGCAGCAGTTGCCTACAAACTCCTCTGTTCCCCTTATCCCACTTTTCTAGTCCCACTTCTGCACCCGAACAGGTTCCCATTTGCAATCATGAAACCAGAGTGAGCACTGTGCATCCACCCACAGTGAAGAGCTGATGGACCAGGGAGCTCTGAACCTAGGCAAGGGCCAAGATGAAGGAGTCCCTGAGGAAAGGAACTCTTCTACCCAGAGCCTATAGACAGGAGGGGTCTTCTGGCCTGAAACATGAAAAAACAAGATGAGAGCAAAACCTCTCCCTTCCCAGGGAAGCTGTTCTTTGCCAAATGTTTTACTGGGCACAGAAAGGAAAAAGGGCAGATGAAGGGATCGCTACAGACACAAGAGAGCATGCAAAGAGCACTCCATGGACACAATCATTCTTCTTCATATGTTTATCAAGTATTTTGGGGCCAGTGCAAGAAGAGTATATAAAGGATAGTATAAGAGGAGAAGAAGAGCTTGGATTTAGTGACAACTGAACTTGGTCAAAAGGAGATCAAGAAACCCTCTGCATGTGTTTCACTCCCCAAGAGCTGCACTCAGGGGCCACTCCAGCTCTGGATCACAGTTGCAGAATCACAGACTTCTGAGATCAAGTCCAGCCTATGACCAACACCACCACATTGGCTAGACCATGGCACTAAGGGCCACATCCAGTCTTACCCTGAACACATCGGGACGGTGCCTCCACCACTTCCCTGGGAAGTTCATTCCAATGTCTAATCACTCTCTCCATGAGGAAGTGCTTCCTAATATCCAACCTAAACCTCCCCTGGAGCAGCTTCAGTCCAGACCCTCTTGTCCTGTCACTAGTTGCCTGGGAGAAGAGCCTGATCCCCACCTGACTACAACCTCCCTTCAGGTAGTTGAAGAAAGTGAGAAGATCCCCCCTGAGTCCCCTCTTCTCCAGGCTAAACAACCCCAGGTCCCTCAGCCTATTCTATAAGACTTTCCCTCTAGTCCCTTCATCAGCCTCATTGCTCTCCTCTGGACCTGCTCCAGCACCTCAGTGTCCTTCCTGAAGTGAGGGGCCCAGAACTGCACACGGTGCTCAAGGTGAGGCCTCACCAGTGCTGAGTACAGGGGGAGAATCACATCCCTACTCCTGCTGGTCACACTATTCCTGACACAAGCCAGGATGCCACTGGCCTTCCAGGCCACCTGGGCACACTGCTGGCTCATGTTCAACTGGTTGTCAACCAGTACTTCCAGGTCCCTCTCTGCTGGGCTGCTCTCCAGCCACTCTTGCCCCAGTCTGTAGTGCTGCCTGGGGGTATTGTGGCCAACATGTGCAGCTAACTCAAAGAAAAATCACCTTACTTATTCTGCAGGTTTGATTTGTTCCAACTTATAGAAAAACAGAGTTTTTCTGATTGTATAAATAGCCAGTTATGACTTTAAACAATGCTTAATTTCTTAGTTATAAGGAACTATACCTGTTCCATCCCAAAAGCAAAGCTTAGTGGAAGAAAGCACCTTTTTTCATCTGTAATGAACTTTGTAGCTCACAGACAATCACAGATTAGTGAGGCTGGAAAAGACCTCTGAGATCATCAAGTCTAACCTATGACCTAACACCACCACACAGGCTAGACCATGGCATTAAGTGCCATATCCAGGCTTTCCTTAAACGCCTCCAGGGGTGAGGACTCCACCACTTCTGTGGGCTGTCCATTCCAAGGCAGGACCTTCCTTTCCTAAACCCATGTTGGCTGGACCTGATCCCCTGGCTGTCTTCTACATGCCACTTGATGGCACTCAGGATGATCTGCTCCATAACCTTGCCAGACATCAAGGTCAGGCTGACAGGCCTGTAGTTCCCCAGATCCTCCTTCTGACTCTTCTTGTAGATGTGCATCACATTGGCCAATGTTCAGTCATCTGGGACCTCTCCAGTCAGGCAGGACTAGTGATAAATGATGGAGAGCAGCTTAGCCAGTTCTTCCACCAGCTCCCTCAGCACCCTAGGATGAATCTCACTGTTTACAGGGCACAGAGCTCAGGGCAGACTGCTAGAGGTAAAATGCAAGGGAAGACCACAACAGACACTCACTGATGGGAGATCTCTGGAGTAGTTAGTAGGTTGCTGAAAGGGAGGAACAGTTTTGAAACATGAGCACAGAGATGAACAGCTATTCTAAGGTAAGGATGAGCTAAAAATGTCAAAGGCCTTTCAGCACAATCTGAGCACATATGAAACCATCAAAATAGTAAGCATCGCATTTGCTACTAAACAGCCTCCTAATTTATTTGCAGAGCCCCATTGCTCAGCACGTCTCTGTCATCCGCTTTGCACACACGAGTTGTCCCAGCACTGGGGGAATGGTGCAGGAGCTCTGATCTGCCCAAACTTTGTTACCTGTTTTTGGATAAATACACTAAATAACAGAGCCCTGCAAAATACCTTAAGGCCCGGGCTTCAAGATAGTTAACTGAAAATACTTATTTCCCAATTCAAAAATGTTTCACAAACTGTCTAGTGCCTCGGACTACCTTGGGAAGGGGAAGGAGAAGGAGATACAACCACAGAAGTGCACAGGAGCCAGCACAATCAACCCTGGGATTGGGGAATCCCTCCTCACGTATATACACGCACATATGTATATATATCCACATTAGTCACTGCTATGGCAACAAAGACAACAAAGATATACTTTTAAAGGCCCTGTGGTAAGGAGGAAAAACATTTTGCTATATATATAGTTGACTATTGACGTCACAAAATAACTTGAAATAAACTAACCTTTAAGTTTGGATCATGCTCGTCCTTGTTTCTCCTCTGTAGATATTGAAATAATGTTAACATCACAAGGAGCATGTGTTACCTCTCGTGGAAAAAGTAACCGAGCCAGAAAGTTTTCTATCAAGCCTTCTCCCACACCCTCACTTAACACAAAAAACATCTTTCCTACAACCTATGGAGAGCTGTATCTTGAGGTTCTGGTTTAGTCACTCCTCAGGCAAAGCCCATGCTGACATCAGAGGGAAATTGCCAATTTTGGTAATTAGTGAAAATTAAGAACCTGAGGTCAGCTGTGACAATTTAGTTCAGCTTAAAATCAAAAGAGTGTGCTGGGAAGAGGCAAGCTGACAGAGCTGAGGCTGGGCTGGATTGTAAAAATAAAACATTCCATATGAAAGTGATTTTAGGAAGTTTATTTCCACAGCTAAGAGCTTGTAGATCAGTGTCCCTGCCTCCTGTGTCTGTCTTACTCAATATGAAAAGCTTGAACAGATATAGCAAAGGTGATGAGTCACAACAGCATCAAGGGCTCTTACATGCTAGTAAGTTATCTGTAGTCCCACAGTGAACCCATTTGCAATGTGCTGTTACCTGGCCACTTGATATGTTGTCAATTTAGGTCAGTTCACCTCCTCGTTTCCCTTTTCCTTTTCTCTGGCAAGCCAAGCTACAGCTTACAAATAAGAGCTAACACAATCCAAGCAGGTTTGACTCAGTCTTATAAAGTGGGAATCAGTAATCCTGTATGTTTTTAGAGGTTTAGAAATTTGCCTTCTCCCAGGTGCCAAAAACATGTGGAATTGTTGCAGTTCTCACTCTTCCTGCCTGTTTGTGAAGTTTCCCTCTAAGCACAGGGAATCAGAGAGTAAAATTTAGTCCCAGGCTTTTGTGAAGCACTAACAGCCCACCCCCAGCAACATGGTGCTTCAGGTAGGTTCAGCATTCTTCTATTACTTAATGTGTTGATACACATTCTACTTTTCTCACATCTCCTGTTATGCCCCAAATTCTTCTACAGCCGCTTCAGCTCTCTCCTACAAAAATCTCCTGAAGTACTTTCCCTGGAGTTTGCCTTCTGTGGCCTTCACTTTGCAGACTTGCATAAAAAAACTCAATGGAAGAGCCCCTGCTTATTTTTAGTTGTTTACATCATCCAGTCTTCCTATATATTTTATCTTGTGATAGAGAAAGACAGACAAGTATCTCTCTGAAGATCTCATCCCTGCTTTTCCTCATCTGCCTATGCCAGTTTAGGAAGACAATATGCTATTGTTTCTACTAACTATAGTCTTCTTCAGCCCTCATTTGTAGAAGATCTCTGAGAACCACCTCTGCCACATCCTATTCCCCGAATAAGGGGGAAGGTCCCCAAAGACACCCTCCTTTACTTTCTTCATCTACCCCTATTCAAACTCTCTCATTCATAGGAGATCATGCAGATGTACAAAAGGGATGTGTCAGGCACTCAGAGGGCCCCTGCACCTACATTTTACAAAGGGGAAGCCAGCCTTGTCAAGGGCTGTTGTTGCTGTTGGAAAGAGATGTGGTTTATCTAAAGACAGTACAAGTGCTAGGTGGCTGCTGAACTACAGAATGAGAAAAAAAGGCTATAGTTGGTGGCTGAACAAAGTAGTTAGGTCTTTTACCAAGTACTACAAAGATGCAAAGCTTTTCTAGTACTCCATGCTGTATCTAGAAAGCTATAGGATCTCTGTGGGATGAATCAGGCAGGCAGCCTTATGTCTGACAGCTGCTAGTCCTGAGGTGCTTGATCTCCTTGGCTGGGAGAAAAGCTAGCTCTGATACCACAAGCCAGAATTCAGATGAATGAATGTTGTTTTCTCTTCCCACAAAGAAGAAACACAGAAGTAACATGCCTTAAAGGAGGGAGAAAGGGAGGAAGAGAGGGAGGGAGGGA
>NW_009954303.1:1067086-1068415 GCF_000747805.2 Chaetura pelagica
AAGGCAGGCAGGAAGGAAGGCAGGAAGGAAGGAAGGAAGGAAGGAAGGAAGGAAGGAAGGAAGGAAGGAAGGAAGGAAACAGAATAACTTAAAACTGGTCTCAAGCTGAAGCCTAAAACAGGTTGCTTTGAAGATGTCCATCAAAACCTCTGGTTGTAGCCCCAGTTGTGGTTAAAATCTAAGAGAGAGGGAAAGAGAGAGCAAATATAAGGAGGCCTAGGTTGAACAGAGACATTTATCAAGCAAATTGAAGTAGCAAGGCAACATAAGAGTTCAAAGTCAGTGTCCAACAAAAAAAATGGTATGTAGAGCTCTAAATATAGCCAGAACAAGTCAGAACAAATTGTTGGTGGGAAAATGCTACAGCACAACCCCTGCTGCACGTGCTCAGGGTGGGCAGCAGCTCCCTCACCTCACTGAGTTCCTCGTCAGCTGCAGTGGAGCTTCCTTGCTGGTGGAGGGAAGCACTGGGGAAACAGGCAGGCTTGGGTGGGACAGTGACAAGGAACCAACTGTGCATGTAGTTGATGTACCTGGTTTGACACTCTCTTGACCTTGAGAAAATCTAAAATGGGTGGATTTGGGGAGGTTCTCCACTTCAAGTGAATCTCTTTGGGTAAACCTCCCCAGATCCACTGATCTGGGATTTTTAGCCTCTTTGGGGTGAACCTTGGCTTGACATTTTTGAGGGCTAGAACACTGTGGCTTTCTCAGCCCACCAGCAGTACTTTTCCTTATCTTTCTGACTGTAATTCCCAGCATTACAGCAGAGCACTGGCTTGCTCATCTAAAAGCAAATGGGGTTTGTGTTACCCAAAGTTGGCAACACTGTTAGCTTAGACACTAGTGTCCAGAACACAGTGGCTCATACTGGTAAGGGTATTTCTTTTAAAGCTGTATGCAGACTAAATGCATATGTAAGCACAAAATGCAGCTGCACCAGGGAAAGTAGTCCTCACTGAAGTACCGGATGATTATCAATGCCTTGATGAGCCAGTATCAAAGAAATGGAGTAAAAAGTTGAGACTTGCCTTCAGTAGATAAGAAAGCTCTCAGTGGAGGATGGATGAGCCATGAAGGCACAACAAACAGCATGCTTAGAAAAGCTCCCCTTGCTTGAAGGCACGAAGGATGAGAATTGGATAGGTTCAGTCTGGGAACTAAGAGGGGAACAGAAGGACTAAACAGCTTCTTGGAAAACAGAAAAAGATGGAGCCCTCTGCTTCTGCATGCTAAAGCATCCAATACGTTAGAGAAACCTTTCAGGACACAGTGTATGCTGGTTCAGAATTTTATGCTGGATGTGTCAGCAAGGGCTGGGCAGGCTGG
>NW_009954303.1:1068547-1070772 GCF_000747805.2 Chaetura pelagica
GTAGGGAAAATAACAGTGTCTATAGGATTTCAAAGTTGTCACAGAGCAGTAACCTCAGTCAAGGTCTGTTACAGTAATTCAGAAATTACCCTATCTCTTCTTTCTTAGGGATTCCACTTGTCTCATCCATTCGCATGTTCTTCTTCCTTTTTGTGCTTGTCCTGCAAAAAAACCCACCACAACCATGCTTCTTTGCTAGAGCTCCATCAAGGCTGGACCTTCTCAGTGGAGCTTTGCCAGAAATTTCACAAAGTCACCTCACAGCAGCACGACACCGAGGACATGACATAAAGATGAGGCACTCTAATCAGGTGGGTTTAAAAGGTACCGGAAAAGCTCTGCAAAACCAAGTCCTCCCGAGTGTCAGTTGAGTTGGCCAGATCTTCACTGGATATAAATTCTCATGGTTCCATGCAAATCATCTGAAAAACGATACCACAACTGGCAAGCTGCTAAGCTAACAAGTATACCACAGGGCAATGCCAACTAATGGTGGATGTGGATCTGGTCCATCAGCTGTACTGGTAGTATCAACTTATGTGAACATTTTGTGGCTCTGGTAAACCTGGAAAAAATGATATTTCCATGGGTTTGATGAGAAGTGAAACATTCGATGCTTTGGTCTCAAATTTTCTGCTGTCTTCCACAAGAAACAAAGGGCAATGTTTCACAAATGGCCTTCTCTTTTTTCCCCCTTTTTGGGGCAAATATAGGAAAATGTGTTATCAGTGGAATGTCAGAACTTTTCTTTAATGCAAAACACCAAAACCACCAGAAATAACATTCTCCTGGAAAATGTAAGATTTAACATTGCCATAAGCCAAAATTGCTATTCATAATTCTGCTCCCCTCCTATCTAGTCTATACATCTCCAAAAGCCTTACCAGGGCTGTCTAGGTTCAAGGAGTAGGTGGATGAAGCCAGTCCTTATGAAGCAGGTATTTCCCATGTCTGTGTTCAGGTACATTTTTCCCCAGAAGAGACTGGACAGCTGTTCTTTGTTGATACCCAGTCACCCAGGACCTTCAGCAAACACATTGAGGAGCCTGGATACAGGGCAGGATAACATTTCCTGCCAGACTTGTCAGGATATGATGGGTTTTTTTCCAAGTTACCAGTGCATGCATGCAACCTGAAGTTCAAAGCACAGCTCCATAGTCCTTGTGCTGTTTATTGAGCCTGAAACTCACCATACCTATCTGGCTGCAAGAGAACCCACCAAAGAATGATGCTCCCAGTATTGGATCTTGGGGAAATCCAGAATGTAATCAGATGTTTCTCCTCATTGGGCAGTAGGGAAGTTCAAAAGGCAGGTGTGTGTTACAGCTTTCTCCACTAGCTTCCAACAAGCAGTGCTTTTCTTTGTCCCACTCTCCCTCTACTTCATCATTTTTAAAACGGGAACAAAAGCATCTCCCTTCCTTCAAGAAGACTAATTAGGGCTCTCTTCCCATGTCTGAAGTCTTATTCACCCCCATGGAAGGATTCCTACAGGTGGAATATAGCTAGACCCTCAAGGAAGGGCCATGCATAGCTTTACTGCTGTGTCCTATATCATAATTATTTATCCCAGGGAGGTCTCAAAGTAGTCCTTGATGAAGGCCTGTCTGCAATAAATACTGGGGGTACATGTACTCTGCGTAGCAGGACACCACAAAGAGCTGTCAAGGACCAGCTTATTTAGAGTATATTAGCTCAGCACTGCACTGCTGTGCCTCTGTCCTTTGGGCTTTAGCATGTTCATAGAAGACTGGAGACCTTCTGCATTGCACTGGGCTCAGCTGTCCCCTTGGGGCTTAGCAACAACTGAGAACTGATCTGTGCATTGCTTTGCTCTCTCCACCTTATGTTTATTCCTAAGCCAACCAAAACACACTTTATGCTGGAGAGCAAGTCACCTGGGACATAGGACCCTTGTTTTTGAGCTAGAGGTGAACTGAAGATATAAGTCTGCCAGATCATCTGTAAAACATGCTGGTGGCAGATGGTATATAAACATGTGTTTTCTTATTACTCAAGAAGGGAAAACAGTTGGGAAAGCAAAAGTTTCTTCATTTTTTGCAAAAATTTAAGTTAATTAATGGAAAAAAATCAAGAAACTTCTGAAATTCTTTTTGATAAACAGGATTTTGTCTTTAAAAAAAGAGAGACTTGGCAGGGCTGAAGGCTGCTACTTTTCATTTGGACAAGATGATGGTATGGCAGGAATGTAGGACAGAGGGGTG
>NW_009954303.1:1071309-1071828 GCF_000747805.2 Chaetura pelagica
GAGGGGTGCAGATGTGTGAAAGCATTTAAGAAAAAGACACCCAGGGATTAGAGAATTGCCTGTTCCCCAAATGGGTTGATCTGAGGTAAAGGAAACCTTTGGGATAGGAAGATAGTAAAACCCCCCACACCCTTTTTATAGGGCATATAAACAGTTTTACAGTAGTTCCACCAAACAGAAGAAAAAAAAAAAAACCCAGGGATTAGAGAATTGCCTGTTCCCCAAATGGGTTGATCTGAGGTAAAGGAAACCTTTGGGATAGGAAGATAGTAAAACCCCCCACACCCTTTTTATAGGGCATATAAACAGTTTTACAGTAGTTCCACCAAACAGAAGAAAAAAAAAAAAAACACAACAAAAAACGCAACTAAAAAGGTTTCTGCAACACACACATGTTCCCCATTAATTAGGAGAACTGCTGTTAACAACACGTTGCGCCAGAGCTGCCAAGAACTGTCAGACGAAGGCCAGGGAAGCCCCCGGCGGAGGCTCTGCTGCCGCCCTGGGGCCACAACTGCC
>NW_009954303.1:1072591-1088122 GCF_000747805.2 Chaetura pelagica
CAGGAATGCAGGACAGAGGGGTGCAGATGTGTGAAAGCATTTAAGAAAAAGACACCCAGGGATTAGAGAATTGCCTGTTCCCCAAATGGGTTGATCTGAGGTAAAGGAAACCTTTGGGATAGGAAGATAGTAAAACCCCCCACACCCTTTTTATAGGGCATATAAACAGTTTTACAGTAGTTCCACCAAACAGAAGAAAAAAAAAAAAACACAACAAAAAACGCAACTAAAAAGGTTTCTGCAACACACACATGTTCCCCATTAATTAGGAGAACTGCTGTTAACAACACGTTGCGCCAGAGCTGCCAAGAACTGTCAGACGAAGGCCAGGGAAGCCCCCGGCGGAGGCTCTGCTGCCTCCTGGGGCCAACGACTGCCTGGCCAGCAACCCAGTTCCAGCTCTCCAGCTGGGTCAGGCCCCCACTGCAGAGGGTGTTGGGGGGTACAGTGGGCAGCCAGGCTGGGGACAAGATGCCCAGGCAGCCCCTGTTTGAATTCCTCCCCCTCCCCGCCCCACTGCAGCTACAGACATTTTCCACATAAATCCTGGCTATGTTCACTGTTGGTTGAGACTTTTGGACTATTTTTGGCCTTTTTAGAACAGCTTAGAGGAGGCGCCTTCTACTTTTATTCACATAAAGGATCTTTATTTTTATGTATTAAAGGACATGAAAAGAGGAGGGGAGGCAGTGTGAGGGGAGATCTGCCTTATATGCTCTGATTCAACTATAAAGCAACAACACAAATCTACGTCCAAGCTGCCTTTCCCCTTAGCAGACTCCAAATACACACTTTGGTGGAGCAGAGACCACCCCTAACATTCTGGTTTTCTCCAGCCATCAATGAGACGGAGCACTGAACTCTGGCTCTTAAGCATCTCTCACCTTCACACCTCTGCAAGGAGCAGCTTTGTCCTCCTACCAGATCTGCTCTTCTCAATTCCCTTCTGACCTACACCCTGGACGTGACCAAGGTTCCACACTATTATGTACACACAGCTGACTCTCAGTGGGACAAAAGTGGGGTCCTGATTTTTTTTTTTCCCCTGCTTTATCCGGTGTAGAAAATAATGTTGCAAAGTTCATCATAGGACCCTGGAGGAGGGGAAGATGATCTTATTTTAAAATCAGAACTATTTCTCTCACACTCACATACTCACAGACACCAAGACGTGTCCAAGCAGTCAGTCCATCAGCAGGCACCAAGACACATGTCTCCAAGTGGCCAGCCAAGGATCCCTTGTGAGGATGCCCAGGATCAGAGATGCCAGCTGTTGTGGTCTCTTCCTGTCTTCTGGACTCTTTGGAGGTTGATAATGATGTGCTTGTTTTGGATTTCCCTTTATGTACCCTAGGAGCTTCATCCGGTTCCACCTCGGTGAGTCATCCAAATGTATTCAACCGTTCTTTCTCCAGATCCTAGCATTCTGAGAAGTTGCACGTAGATGTGCTGAGATCTTGATGACCTGCTGATTGAGGGGCTTTCTTGCAACCCCTCTGCTGCTGTCTCCATACCAGACTCCCCCTTCTGCCTCGCCCAGACCAGTGAGCTCCTCTACTACAAGTCTCCACGGCAGGAGCAGTCAGAGAGGGGAAAGCTGAAGACCACTCTCCTTTCCAATAAGTGCCTCACAGATGCCCATGAGCTGGTGGCATTTCTGTACAAACTCTAGCCCTCTCAATGCTGAGATACAGGGCTCCATGGTTGCGTTTCACAAAATGGGCGAAGCAAAACATGTACAGCACAACACTCATCTGTGGTGAAAAGTTTGAGGTACTGGGATGCTTTGCCATTCTCACCCTTCCTTTCAAATCTCTAAAATGCTGCTGTTGAGAAGTACTACCCTGCAGTTTTGTGAGGCTTTATAGCTGCAATGCTGCACATGGTTTTATGCCAAAAAAAAAAAGCACTACTCTGTCAAATAAATACATTTGACATAATCTCTACAAATACCATATAAGGAAACCATTGTAGCTTTTGTCCAAAGCATCGCTGACTTGTTCTTGGAAGGAAAGTTCTTTCAGACATGCAACAAAAAGACCTGGTCTGATTTTTCAAGAGCAGGTAGTGATATGAGTGGGTGCCTGCCTTTCTGCTAACAGTTTCCCTTCTAGGCATCTTGAACTAAGAGTGGAAAAGGCCACCAGAAGAACAAGGACTCCTAAAGAGCTACAGCAGACTAGACATTTCTCCAGCATATAAGTCAAGAGAAGCCATTTGACAGTGTGACTATAGAACTGATGGATCTCATTGCATATTGAGAATGCTCCTCAAACCACCAGCTCTGATCCATGTTAGATAAAGGGGGCATTCAGGCTGAGCTCCAAAAGGGCATCAGAGTTCTGTTTTGCAGAATATATGCTAAGGCTTTTGGTTAAAATACTTCAGGATAGTTTATCTTGTAGAAAATATAAATAATTTCTGTAGAAAGCTGACACTTTTTATCTTATATTCACCCAGTCCTCTTACTAAGAAGGATTTTTTTCTTTTTTTTGCAGGAAGAAAGAAGCAGCCTATGTGAAAACTTTCAAATATGTCTTCAAATACCCCTTCTAACGACATTTGAAAATCTAATTTACCATTTGGGACACGTTGCAAGAATCGATGATAGTAACAGTTTGACGTCTGTCTTGTTTCAATCCCGTGGCAGGGAGGGAGGTTTGGCAGAAAGCACTATGGTCATGTGGGAGTCTCAGGAATGAGTTGTCTCCTGCCTAATACTCTTCCACTGCAATGGTAAGTCAAATAGGCTAGCAGCCACGGCAACCACCCAGAATCCTTAACGATCACTATGGCTATTTCATATCACTTTGGGGCTACCCCAGTTCATATCACTGTCGTTCAAGCCATTATTTCATAGTGATTTCATTTTAAAAGTGTAATTTGATATATGAGTAACACCCACATTCGTTTTAACAGGGATCATGTTAACTGCACTTCTGCCTGAAAATATAAAGAAGTCAGTTAAAACAATGTCACAATTTTAAGATAAATATACATAGTTCATAGGTGCAGAACAGTCATGTGACTTATCTCCTTTTTCTTATCTATAAGGGGAAGAAAATGAGGGCTACAGCATCCTTAACCCCACAGCTGTCATGTGCCCAGCAAGGAATGTGCCCAGCAATGTCATGTGCCTGGGTGAAGGCATGACGTGTGAACAGTCAGCCTGACCAAATGAAGACCAGCAGAAGGGGTCTGTGGCTGCTCTGTCAGTCCTCCCACTACCTATAAAAAAATCTAACAGCTTCCTAAGTATCATAATTTGATTTACATAATTTGAAGAAGTTACAAACCACTACTAGCCCCAAACAAACAGTGCATGAACGCTTCCTAATTATTAATTAAATTAAGATAAAGGACAGAGGTAACCAGCTGATGGAATAACTTAACCATGGCCAGAAGCAAAATTACAAAAAGAGCCCAAGTTTCCAGGCCACTATATTACAATGGCTTAGCACTTACTTTCTGGAGGCCTAGCATGGTCTCTTACATTGGAGCAAGACAGCAAATCCAAGAGGCTCCCACATGGCACTTCCTGATGGTGTTTCCAATCAGAGTTTGCTTTCCTGTCTGACAGCACTGATGCCCAAGAAAGCCAGGACAGTCCTGAGATGCTGTGTCATGTCAGCACTGCACAGCTGATTGAACAACTGGAGATTCCTGGTTTGTCTCCTACGTCCATTTGTATTGCAGTTTGTTACTCTTTAAAAATGTAGACTGGGTTTCCCAAAGCAAACTTTTGGAGGACCAGGTGTCCCCTCCAGTGTCAAATTACACAACTTGTCAGTAATTTCTGGGCCTTCTCTGATCAAGAAATAGCAAGAAAACAAACCAACAAAAAACCCAACAAGAGACAATAGCAAGTTCAAAAGGGGAGGAACCAGATCCTTGTTTCAGAGACTTGAATAATGATGTATTCTGAAAGTCAAACTCTTTAAAGTGTTTCTGGTTTCAGAAATATTTTTTTAAAACCCAGTGTTCCTGGTGCTTTCCAGAGTTATCTGAATTCCTTCAAAAGCCCACTCAAGGTTAAAGAAGAAAAACAATGTTACTCTAATTGAACAAAGCCTTACATTTTTTGTATTATAAAACTAGAAGTACATTTGTAAAATAAGAGTCGGAAAACTAGAAAGGCTCAAGTTTAGAGTTTATCTTGTGTTAATCTTCTGGTTTTGTATCACCTGGGATTTTGTCTGAGGTGCTTCTCCTTCAGAGAGGTGCTTCAAAACAGCTCTCAAAAACCCCCAATGTTTTCTTATTACTGTAGGGGACCGTGTTTTATTCTGCAGCCCTGCTTTAGCAGCTTGAGAAAACACAGGGCGGTGATTTTTCAATCAAATCTCATAATTTCTTTTAGGAAGTAACAGAAACTGCAGCTAGCAGCTTATGTTATAAATATACTAATTGCATGCCTTAAGATAATTTCTTCGTACAAACAATTTCAGTTCAGTTTCAGCTGCCGTGTCCCTGATAACAACTTCCCATGTTTACATACATATGAAAAGTTAAATCTCACTCTGTGAGTTCCTGATTATTTATTTATGTGATCGACCTGAACAACACACCCAGGATATTTTCAAAAGGCAGCTAGAACACTGACTGGGCTTTTCGTTATTACTTGTCCTTCTTTATGCAGCTGCCTAAATGTCCCTGCCTGCTCCTTAGTGAAGATGTTAATTCAGAGCAGAGTTGGCAGTGGTCCCCCTGCCACCCCAGGGGGTTCCTCCTAGCAGTATGCAGGCAGTCATTAGGCTCTGACTATAGTCTGTCAGCCAGTCCAAGTCACTGGTCTCTCGTCCAAATCAAACGGGGATGTCACATCATGCCAAGTCATGCCATAAAATAACAGTAGAAATAACTTACATTTTAAATCCCTGAGGGCAGCTACCACGTGAGGCTGGCTGATTAGAAAACAGACACGAAAGCCTAAGGAATGGTACTGGGGTCTCTTGTTTGCACAGGAGTGAAACAGTTTAACCCCAAACAAAGACAGAACAAAAGAAGTGCTTCAGTCAGGTTCAGCCTAGGCACCTAATGGATCTGCCTAATTGAGGACCTCATTTAAGAAGAAGCATAATAGACGGCCTCAGCTGTCAGGAGGTGAGACAGCTACAGCCAAGGGTCATCTAGATCTTGGGGTGCAGGGCACTTCTAAGGGCACCCATCTCTTTCCAGTGACGATAGTGATTCTTAGGCATTTTGTGCCATGCAGGACAAATCCAGGGTGAATGTGTATTAGAGTACTCTAGGCATTGTAATACATTGGAAAAATAACTTGCAGGACATGCCCATAACCTTCAACGTGCCACTGCTACAAGCAGCATCTCATGGAAAGACACACCCATTGTAAAAGGACAACATGACAGTAAGAAGAAAAAAGGGAAAGAAACGCAACTTGGAACAACAACAACAAAAAAATTCCAATAAAATAATATCTTTCCCCTCAATTTGAAATATAATTTAATATAATTTGTTTTAAATGGGAAAAAAACTTTAGGGTTTCAAAAGCTAACAGGGTACTCTTCAAAAAGGATTTTCTGGTAGCAAACTGTTTCTGTAAAAATAACATAGCTCTCCCAGGGGTCAGTATGATACAGTGCTGTTAGAAATGTTTAGTTGTTATCTTTAGGGAGATGGCAATATTTGGGTTATTTAGACTTCTCATGGATATGGATCATTACAAGTAGCTCATTACAGAGTATATAAAATGAGGTGGTAACTGGATAACTTGACAACAAATTATTTTCACTATACACAAGTGCAAGAAAATCTATATTGGAAAATGATAAATTAAACCACTCATATGCCCTGAATTCACTGTAAACTCTCAAAGGAGGGGAAATCTAGGCTAAGTAATGGGCAACTAAGCAAAGACATATGTTCAATGTGCATCACAGATCAGAAAGGCAATGAGATGTTGGAAATCCTGCAGCAATAGCTTCTCTCAAGCAGGAGCTGTCAGCAAAAACTGAGAAATGCAGACACTTCTTTTTCCCTGATAAATCTTCTAAAAGATCCACCTCTGCCTCCACTCCCCTTAGGCACCAAGATGCCAGTGGGTGTTGGAGAAAGCACCACTTTGATTACCCTATCTGCCAGTTCTAGCCCGTTTTGCACACCCCTGGCCACGACTCCAGCCGTCTGTCCCCGGCTGCAAACTGCAAACTGCTAGGGTCATAAGGCAGGTGTCTGATCACCTCTGCCAAAATCACTCAGCTCACTTGTGCAGCTACTGGCCTTTGGAAGGAAAGGGTGCAGAGTTGACCCCGGGTGAGAGAGGGCTCTTGCCACCTGTGGAGGCAGTGCTGCATCCTGATGCTAGAGGCAGATCCCGGCCAGATTGCTGGGGGTGCAACGGGAGAGACGGCTCCTCCAAAAGCAACCCAAGCTAATGGAAAGCCTCCCCATGTTTTATCTCCTTGCCTTCTCACAGCGTGTGCCCATCCAGACAGAGGGAGGGCTTCGGAGGGGAGTGGTGTGGGCCGAGGCAGCCAGCCCAGAGACAGGCTGGGCAGCAGGGGTCAGGGTGAGCTGACCCCAAGATGCATGCGTGGCTCTGGCCAGGCGCTTCGCTTGTGCAGGAGGGGGGCCGGCGGCAGCAGGCGAGCCAAGTCAGAGCATAGCCAAGTGAGAATGTTCTGGCAGCCCTTCCTGGCGGCCTGAGCAAAGTTATTTATCACTTTGTGCATTTTCCTTCTCATCTGTGTACAGCCGGCTCCAATGGCTCAGCTTGCGTTTTGCCGTCCGGAGCCAAACCAGTCCCTTGGCTGCGCTCAGTCTTGGCTGTCCATTCATGCCTTCTGTCTCCTCCAGCTCTGCCTGGAGCAGCACAAGATCCCAAATTAGGGATAGGTATCTATAGCCAAGGCAGAGATCGAAGCATCAGCAACCTACACCAACGACAGAGAGCACACCTCTCCCCTGCGGACGGGCGAACGCGGTGCCACCATTTTTTCTGGCCGAGGAGTCACACGTGGTTATTTCTGCTGCTCCCAGGCAGCCTCTGCTGGGGAAGCTCCAGCGCCTGCCAGCGGCTACGAGGCGATTTCTTTCATTTCTTTTAGGGATAACGCCTTCCTGCTGTTTTTTTCCAAATCAGTGGATGTAACAACAGTGACTTTACAGCAAATTTTTCCAGTACTATGGTCTCTTTTCCATACTGTTAGTGTATTCTGCTGAAATGTCTAACATGGCCACCTAAATTGGGCTTGAAAATAATACCAGCTGCATTCAGATAGCTCAGATTTGCTCTTGGTAAGGGCACCCCACACTCTTCTGAACACTGAACACTGCAAAAGCAGATCAATACTAACTCTACTAAGTCTTGCATCACCAAAGGTCCAGTCTGTCCTAGGTTCCAGGACTTTGCCTTAGGAGAGCACCCCTGATATCAGCTGCCATTCCCCGCGTTGCCCATGCAGTTCTGTCTGGCACTGATAACTCTCTGAATAAACAACAACAGTATATGACCTTGCCAAACTTGGGGCAATATACTTCAAGACTTATGTTTTTCTTCTAGATGTTGTGCTCCACAAGTTGGTAGATAATTCCCACCTATGCAAGGCCAGATCTTGACTACCTTCTAGCCAGCTTGGGCCTAACAGGGCCATCATCTTGAACAAATACTTTTTCTAATGAAAGGATATTAATCAGAACACAGTGAGGCTGAAGCAGGAACCTGGTTTGCAGTGGGTTACCAGAAACACACATGATAACCAAGTGTGTTAAACAGCAGCTTCCCATCACGAGCCCCTAATTTGTACATCCTGAGAGCTTTCCAAAAATTGGGCTGCAATTTCTCAGATTTGGTCTCTGCCTGAAGGTAGAATAGGAAGTTGAGTAAAATCCTTTCAGACCTTTTGAAAACAAGGAATGAAACATTGCATTTTCTTTTTGTAATAAAAATTCTAACATTTTTTTCTCTGTAAAAGGCCACATCAAACTGCTTGAAATTTGAAGCTTGTTGTGAGTGTAGCTCTCATTACAGGCCAGATCTAAAGGAAGGCGAGGTCAACAACTGTGCCTCCCTTGATTTTGCCTGGCTCTGAAGAAGACTCAACAGGTAGGCAAACGAACTGTAGAGAAAACTGTCTGGAACAGTGGTGCCTACTTTCTACTTGGGAGTTGCCTGGGAACAGGCTCAGATTGCTTGCAATGTGTCTAGGGTCTGGGTGTATTCACCAAAGCCCAGCTTCGCTCCATCCTCCTCGGTTTTTATTTTAGAACCTTGCACCATGAATAGTCTCCTCAAAGAAAATAATCACCAGCAGATGAAAGGTCACCTTTAGGTAAAGAATTTGTAACTAAGTAACCTATACTTCTTTTATTTATTTTTTAATATCTGGGTCACAAGTGGATAATTTGTCAGTATTATGCATCCTGAAAGCTGTTAACCTTTCAATGCCCTGCAACTTAGAGTGCTCCTACACAGGGACTTGAGATGCTCTGCTGATTTGCCACCTAGCTAAGCCTTTGGTGGGACAGAGGAGTGACCTTTACATCTCTTTCCATCTTTTCTGCCAGCATTGGACCTCCAGGGTCTTTCCTTGTTCAGTTCTACTTCAAGTGGTTTAATTCTGTTTTCTTGCTAGAGAATTTAGGAAAACAAACAAAACATCCTACCAATGTGGATATTCACAATTAATGACAAAACTCTAAAACAGGAAGGTCATTTCTTGGGGAGGGAGACTGGTATTATTTTGAATGAACGAAAGAGTGCAAATATCTCGCAACATTTGCTGTAAATGGATTGTTATGGTGAACATTCCTGTCAACAAGTTCATTAGCTCAGAGATCCACGAGTGAACAGAGACCAAAAAATATGTTTTAAAATTCAAGAACAGATTAATGGATAATATTTTGCAATCCTTGTCTAGCTCTGCTTCTCACTGAGAATTAGTAACTTAACTCCAGGCCAGATTCAAATAGTCTTACTCACGCAGAGCAGCACCATGTTTTATGAGTAACCCCATTGATATTGAGGGCTGTTTTTTGGAATAATACTGGAATCAATGAAAGACAGTGGGAAGCACAGGCTGAATCACCTTGATTAATAAGGGTAAGATTGTTGGGTTTATATGTGTCTTTATAAATAAACATAACAGGAATAAGGAGGGATGTCTGGGTTGACAGGCATGTGAGGGAATTTATAAACATATTTTTGCAACATACATCAGATGTCTCTTAACAGAAGAGAGCAACACCCAAAAGTTACTTAACATCAGGAAAAGAGGAATTCGCACCTTCAGAAACAATAGAAAAACAGCCCATTTTGCAGATTTTACTCTCAACAGTTCTGGCTGCTGCCTGTGATATTACATAAGGTCTATGTTGCTCTTCATAGAAGTGATGGATGAATTTTTCAGAGCTTCCCAAATGCCTTGAAAGCATATAGTCCATTTTCAAAAATAATAGGGTCCTTAGAATTCTCAATCCCACAGAATTTCAGCACTTCAGGGAATGGTCTCATTAGCTTCTATACCAGTGTGCATTTTCCAGTTTGTTATGTTTCCCATTTCTTTTTATCTGAGAACTGCAGCCATCACCATGCATCAATAACAAGATCATCAATATGCAGTATTAAAAATGGAAAGCACAGTTGTGCCTGACTGCTCTGTCAAAACGCCTCCAAGATCCATCTTGGACTCCTGACATTACCAGTGAGCAAGAAAGGAACCAATTCAAAACTTGCTGATGTAAAGGAAAGTCCACTCATTTCTATGGACTTCAGTGGGGCTTGGATCAGGCCATGGAAGAATAAGGATGACATAAAAATAACATGACGTCTGCCAGATTCACCAATATGCTCTGATGTTTTGCCCAGCCCAGTGATGCAAAGCAGATGGAGCATACTGACAGTCCTGGCCCATTTCAATCACTTATTCCATCTCTCAGATTAGTTTTCATCAGGCGTTTTATTCATGGCATAAATACATTTATCTCATTAGTGTTTCTGCTACAGGATTTCAGAAGAAAGATCACCACTTTTTAGCTTCATCAGGGTAAAACTTCCCATTGTGTATCACCTAGTGGCTATCAATTTTCAACAGGGATTCTAAGATGCTTATTAGTGAGTCTCTGAGTTTTGCTGTACTTATGGGGGGCTTGTAATTAATTTGGTTTAGCTGTCTTTGTCTGCAGTAATACTTTGACCCAAGCAGATTGCACAATTGAGCAGTTTCACAGTTCCAGCCTCAAATAAGCCATTAGAACAATTTTTCTGCAAAATACAAAGCTTAACTTTAAGCATATGCTTAAATCCCATCAAAGGTATCACAAATAAAGATCTATACATTTTGCTGAATCAGTGCCAGAAGATGCACCTAAAAGAAACCAGCCCATGGAGAAAACTACCCTGCTCTGTCTTTACCCTCTAGCACCTATTGCTACACAAAAAGGGGCTAAAATCCAGGGGGGAATACTTAACATATGGGGAATTTGTGCACTCAATATCTCAAAAAACAGAAGAGGCATTGCCCTCTCTAACATTATGTACCAGTAACAAGCAAGAAAGACATAATACAGGCTGGGCTTTTAATATGCATTATTATAATAACTATAGGCATTCATACACATTAAAAGTTGTTGAATGACTGAAAACCTAAGTAGATTGGACGATGTCCCTCAACTTGAAATAATCTATATTTGGCTGGTAATTCACTTCTTCCAAGATTTTTTTTTTTTTTCCTGAGCCTGCACATATTTCTCATTGCAGAAATAACTTGGGTGATTGCTGCCTGGCTCTAACCTCAAGCCAGCTAAGGCAGGAGTGAGCATTAATGCTGAAAGGTTTGAGTTTCCAGATCTGAGTTTCCATATTCCCACCAGATACATCTCCACAAGAATTGTCCCAAACTACCTGGATAATGACTGCACTGCTTAGAGTTTGCTCCCTGGCACAAGGACCTGACTGCATTCACACCACAAAATTGGCCCCAAATGTGAGACCCCTCCTGCACACATTTACATTCACATTTCACAGGCATTTCCAGTCCACAGCCTTCTCCTCAGAGCTGTTATGTCTCCTTGGAAGGGCAATCTGCTACCAGCTACAGCACTGACTATCCACAGATTTTTGACCTGCAGTGGCACAGGTATCACCAGGCTTGAGCACACAAAGGGAGGAGGGACAACATGCAAATGTACAAGATCTGGAACAACACTCAACACACAAGCTTGTGTTACCTCTGAAATTAGTATTTACTTTACAATGATAGTTCAGATTTTAGGGGTAAAAACTGGACTGCACACAGAAAGATAGCTAAGGAAAGCACTGAGATAGGATGTGCCATGCACACCTTGGACAAATGGCTTACAGTGAAACTCCATTCCTGGCTGCAGCAAAGGTCCTGTTGATTTAAAATGCCAAAAATTTAACCCTTTATACCCAGATTCTCCCTCTGAAAAGACAGGATTACAATACTTTTCATATCTGACTTGTCAAATATCTTTTGACTGTAAAATGGATTCGGGGTAGGAGCTGTCTCTCCATGAGCACAATCTCACCACAGTCAAGTCCTAGCTATGGCTGAAGCATTACACATCAGAACCAGTCTTCCTTCAGACTGAATTGCAATTTTGCCATGTCTAATTTTGTCCTGTTGCTCCCAATGTTGTAGCACTTGGCGATAATTCTTCTCCCCTCCATTCTGTTCATGTGTAGAAATGAAGAAATGCTACAAGATAATGGTTTCATGCTGCTACATAAAGGCTAAGGCAAAGTCAAGATACTAGTGGAAAACAAATAGTGAGACAAAGCTGAGATGTTTATTTTCCTGTCGGAATGCAGTGATGCTGAGATCATGTCTTATCGCAGTGAATTTTAACTCTGCTGAGCCAGTACCACCACCTAGACAAAATCAACCGATGGAAGTCCTGTTCCTCAGTTTTCTGGGCAGATGTGAAAGTCCTAGACTTGGGTACTTCACACAAGATGTAATGTAGGTGCAATGAATAAAAGGCTGCAATACAACGGAGCTGTCCTGAATAGACCAGTACCTTTGCTATATGAATGAGCAGATCATTAGCAAGGGACCAGGATGCATCACCTCCATGTAAACTAACAGCATGGTCACTGCCTCTAGGAACTCACCAATTCTGAGGGAATCCAGTCAGGAGAGTGATTTCCCATCTGATCTCCTACAGAAGTCTCTCTTCTGACTTCCACCTGGGCCCTTCTCCTAGGCACTAAGGAGAAACCAAAAACAGCTTCAGGAAACACCTCTGTGTGGCAGCTACACTGCAGTCTCTGTACAATTTGAAAGCAAGTCCTTGGCCCCAGATGACTTCCTATTTCACACTCTGGCCTAACCATACTTATATATCTTTTTTATTTTTGGAGGCAGAATATCTTTGATGTGTTTGGCGTGACCCTAGGTGAAGCAGCCTCCTCCAAGATTCTCCCATTGAGGCAGGGCTATAAAACAACCATCCACATTTTCAACGAAGATTGCACAGCAGCAAGAAAAGCACTATCAAGAGGTTACTCACTAGCTCTCAGGAACAGCCACTGGGGTAGATTTAACAGGCAGCAACACTGTGACTGTAAAACATGTTTGATGGAGCATTTTACACCGCTTTAAATTTGGAATTCTTTGGAGAGCGTCTGAGGGTTTTTCAAGAAACAAACACAGCCTCATCCCCTTGACACACAGAGACAAAAAGATCCTTCATTGCATGGGGAGCTGGAGTTCTGAGGCTCTGACCTCAGCTTTATCAATCACGTTGTACAATCAGTGCAGCCTGAACAGCATTTAGAAAGCGGGCTGGATTGGGTTTTTTCTTTGGGTTTTTTGGGGGTTTTTTCGGTTTTGTGTTTGTTTTGTTTTTTTTTCCTCTTCCCCCCATCTAGGGTATTCGAAGAAGAAAGTCTGTAGCTCAGACATGGCTTGGATAAGATCTAATGAGAGCTCTTAGCATGAGGTGCTGTGGCAGTATCTTAATTGGAGGTTTGGAGATTTCCCTCCCCTGGGGTAGATTCTCGGAATATTTTGAGGTTGTCTCTTTGGAAATGTATAATGAAAAGGTAGTTTTGCTGCTTCACAGATTCTTTGCATCCTTGCCTCTCTAATCAAGTGAGAGCTGAAAACCACTGGGCTGGATAAAAAACAAAGGGACAATCCAAGTTGCAATATCAGAAACCAGCAAGATGCTCAGTCTGTGTGAGATCATAAAATCACAGAATCATCACAGTTGGAAAAGACCTCTAAGATCACCAAGTCCAACTGTCCAGAACTCATATTGGTTCATGTTTGTCTCACACATCTGTCACATGAGTTTTGAACTAAGCGTTTTGAGATGAGAACTCCAGTTTTTTCTTACATTTGAACAAGAACGCAATGCTGGTGAGGCTTCCAAGGAAATGCCACTGCAGTTAAATGTGCTTGTATTTTTAAGTGAACAATACAAAAGCATACAGTATTATTGTTCATTTTTCTTTCTATACACTTATGCCTTCTGAAGGCACCCTATTTTCATTTTGCAGACACCTGAGATACAAAAGGGAGCTGCATTAATTTGCAGGATCCCCTTTTGTCCATTGACTTTCATGAAAATTAAGAGAAACACATGCCTTGGAACATTGCTTTTCTAATTCAAAGCTGCATGCCTTTTGATGTTATCATTGAGAGATTTAGTCACTAATTGAAAAAAAAGAGAAAATAAACCACAGCATTTACTACTACCAACAGCTTAGAGATTATTTTTTTCAAATTTCACTACACTTACAAGTCTCCTACTACCACTGCCAAATTCATGTAGCTACATCTGTGCAAAAGCATTTTTTAATCAGCACGCATCTTGTGAGAGGTACTACAAATGGTTGATCTATCTAGCAATAGGTAATTAATAACAATCTATAATTAATAATAATCTAACCAATCTACCCATCTCATTGGGATAGCACCCCACGAGCACACCCCAAGTCCTGAAGCTGGGAATAGTGAGCTCCACCACCTCCACTTTCAGCCTTAGCTCCATGGCATTACCCAACACAAAGCTCCCCCCTGCTTGCTGGAGGAGATGGCAGCCAAATGTCCGTTCTCTATCCCTGTGCATTTTCACAGGAAACCTGAAATAAATTGGCTGAAGAGGAGAGATGTTTTGACTAATTTGCACTGCTCACTGTCAACTTCATCCTTCCCCTGCACATCCATTCACAGCTACTCCAAAGCCTTCCTGAGCTTCATCACTCACGGCTTGGTACAACATTTCCCACACGCTCTCCCTGCACTTTGAAAACACACTTTGCTTGAAGTCTGTGCTTGAGCCTTGACAAAGGCAAGGAGACTAATCACATCTCAGCATTCAGTGCTTTATTAGTGGTTTTTCTGAATCTGAGATCCCCTTCACCATGAATAAAGTGCTCACAGTTTTAATTCTGGTGGCAGCTGCCTCAAATTACATACTGCTGTATTTCAACTGACAGCAGGTTGATTTCTCTGCTTAGCTTAATTCACCACACATTTACACTCAAATTAACAATGGATACTCAAAATTATGCCCTCTCTGTAAATCCACCACTACTACTTTCAGTGTGGGCAGCAGGAGTGATGCTCACTGCAGAGCAATGCAGACCTCTAGCAATCCTGCTTAGATCTTGTAGTTTATGTTACAGTTAAAGATATGCAACTACTGCAGACAAAACAAAATCAGAGCCAAAACTTCACATAATATCTCCAAAAATCCAAATCTTTATTATGAGTCAAAGAAGTTTGGCTAATTCCATTGATTTTAAACACATTCTTAGTTACTTCCTCTCAGCTGGAAGCAGATACAGAGGGAAAAACCCTTCTGATAAACTCACAGCCTGACCTAAGTTGCTCTTACAAGATTTCCAATTTCTGTTCTGCATCAAAGACGTGAGCCATCAGCAGGGACAGAACACAAGACTTTAAACAATAAAAACCACAGGGTTTTTTTGCTCTTGGAGTAAAAGGGCTAAAAAAGGGGGCAAATCCTTACAGCTTTCTTTGGGTGCTAGAAATGAAAACCTTAACCACTACAAATACTAATGACTATAGGAGAACCTGATGTATTTAACCAACAGATTTGGTCACTGTGATACATCAGTCATCATTATTACAAGCGGGTTTTTCACTGAGGTCACTGGGATTGGTCCAAGATAAAGTATATGTATAAACTGGACCTTTAAACCACCTATTGGCCCTGTAAGGTCACATGACTGTCTTCATTTTATAGGTGAGGAAAGCAGGTACACATCTGCAATGACAGTTTTTAGATACTTCTCTGGGTCAAGGGGAAAATTTTACTCTTCCTGTTGCATTTATTGTCACAAAAACTCAACAATGAATGTTGACCTTTTTGTTTGGTGTCTCTGATTTCTTTCTGCCTTTGCTTCCCAGAAACACCCCTTTGGCCCCCAGCACAGCACCCACTTTAGCAGCAGTTCTGCCTGAACCAGGCCACCAAGTGCCCCACTGCCTGCAGGGAGGTGATGAGCAGCCACCCAGCTGAGAACATGCTCAGAGCCAGGTGGGACCTGAGCCTGCTCCTCAGGTCTGCTCTTTC